>NC_138033.1:47519001-47712987 GCF_964106645.2 Podarcis pityusensis | reverse complement strand
TTATCTTTGCTTTCCAATACTTTAGAACTAGCTGGTTAGATGGCCGATAGATAATAGACAGACACATGCCACTGTATTTCTATATTTAAAAATCCATTTAATTGAGTTCTAAATAATTATCCTATTTAAGCATTTTCTAAACATCTTTAGGAAAATTTGTAACAGATTTGTGTACAGCTAAATTAATATATTGGAACCTTAAGAAAGGAATCAAATATTTAAACCATGCATATATCTCTGGGAGATCCCACACATATTCAAACCAATTCATATATGGAACATTTGCTAAAATACTAGCTTAAATATCAAAATTATTTGGCTCTTTTTCTCTGCAATTTATTTCCACGTTTTTTCCTCATAGGATGTTGGGTTTAGAAACATGTTTGATGCCTGTCAGCATATTTAAAACAAGGCTTCCATGCAGTTATTTTTCTTAAACTTTATTTCATAATATATACATTTTTTAGAGAAAACTGTTTCAATTATCTCTTGAAATCCCTTGCCAAGAAGGGATTACATTTTTGTATGAATTTTACCCAAAATATTAAATGTGCAGGATCAGCAGAGAGAGGAGAACAGAGGAGGGAAATATTCTATTTTCAAATTTAGGTGCAAAAAACAAAATAGAAAATAAATACTGTGCAACAAAAATATTCAAGAGAGAATTGATACAGCTATCTGACAATTAATAATATTTGTATGAGAAATGAAATTATTATTACTGTACAGTGTGGAATAGCAAGGAACAAACTTACAGGTATACGCTTTGAACAGTTCTCCATAAGGAAACAGCTGCTCCTATCCTGGTGGGGGAAAGGAAAATACTTCAAATGTAATTTCTTAAAGAAGGAGGGAAAGGGGGGAACAAAAAAAACCTATTTTTTATGGGGGGAAATTTAAATGCACTGTTAAAAGGTAATAATAAAATGTGATTATTATTATTATTATTATTATTATTATTAGTGTGTACTGCTTCAATACCTCCTGCTACACCTTTTCTGCTTTACACACACACAACACACATATTCAGATGAGCAGCCGAAGGAACACACACACACCCCCAGCCGTTCCAGGGGACAAAAGGGGGAACAGCCGAGTGAGTGCCGCCAAACAGTTTAATCTGGATTAATCTTGCACTACATTGACTCCCTAAACCTCACATTTTCGTTATGCAAAAGCCAATTGGATTTGCCTGCCCTCGGGCTCCTTCGGTCTGGAGTCTCCAGGTTCAGACCCAACCATTTATCTTGATCGTTTCCAAGCTACTTGGACAGAAGGAGCGGGAGGGGGGAGGCGATTGTTTCGTTTGTTGTCAGAGGGCATTGATCCGCCCTTCTGTCTGCTGGTCACCGAGGGGAGGGCAGCCCCGAAGGAGCCCTTCCAGCCTCGGCCAGGTCAGCAGAGAGAGAGTCCTATTGAGCCATGACCCAAATGAGCGCTCATTGAAGGAAACGGGGATTGGCGTCGGGATCGTTCGGAGACACCCTCCGTAACACTTAAACAAGTCCACTCTGTTAATGCCGGGTCACCAGGGACCCATCAAGACCTCTCTCCTGACCATTAGACCCTTTGATGGAGTGGACGATAAACTTCCCAGGACAGCTCGGACACTGGACTTGAACGTGGCTGCAGGACGAGGCCTGCCTGGGATGGCACAGATGGCTGCTGACTGCCCCCTGCCCCGGTGGGGGGGTGACTATATGTCTCGGGACTGGAGATTAGGCAGAGCCAAAGCAAAGCCACGTGGCTGGCACAGGCCCCCTGGAAATCAAGGCTGCAAACGCAGCCAAATTCCAGAGGCTGCCGGCTCTCCCCCCCCCCCCCGCCAACAACTGCCTTTGCCGTAGCAATCTCCGTTCCCCCAGCCAGATCCAAGGCCGGGCATTTGGGTATCTTTTGGCTGCTGTTGCTTCTATTCTGCGTGAAGGGAGGAGGAGGAAGGCAAATTGTTTCTCTTTCAGAGGAAAAAAATAATAATAAATCTGAGAACCATCAACTGGTTTGGGGGACACGATAATGTCCAGGCAGTGCCTAAGAGAGAATTAGTTAAAATGTTAAAATCCTAATTGTTACAATTACAAAAGGTGACGTTTATAGCAGTCGGCACAGCAGAACAAATACAATACTCTAATTAGTCCAAAATAATAATAAAAATGCAGCAGGGACTATCTGACCGTTTTGGTGTTTTAATCCATGTACTGATATATTAGTATTTGCGCAGATTCTTCCCAGGTGCTCACTAAGATTTGCTGTTTCAATTTTTCCACAAGCCAAAAGGATGCTACTTTTTTCTTTTTCTTTTCTTTTCTTTTTTTTTTTTGCAGAGTACTTGCTTGAATTATCAAGCTTTTATCCTAGTTTTACCACCTTGCCTCCTCCTCTCTGGAGAATTGACTGATTCTGTGTTAATACAGGAAACGACACCAAATTTTGCAGAGACCACACTAGGAGAAATTGTCATTTCTTGCAAAGCTCTTCTGAAACATTTCCCCTCAAAGTAATGAATATTACATTGATTTGCAACGAATATTTAAGTAATTAGCAGAAACAGTCACTAATAAATGGCTAAGGAATTTGGCAAAATTCACTGGAAAATGAATCTGGCCTTTATTTAAAATATTTCATGAATAAATAGCTGCAGTATATTATTTTTTACCTAGCATGTAACTAATGGTGGCAAGGCAAAAGAAAATGTCAGAATAATTCTGATTATTTAAACATCCCTCTCCCAGTCAAACCTGAAGAGCTTTTGACTGAAGAAACAGCCGTGTCCTCACTAAGGCAGCTTGTAACCTTTCCAACTTGTTCAAATTTAGGCTGTTTTAAATGAGCCACTTTCAGCGTGACACAATGGTGCCTCTCCCCCCTTTTGTGTGCTGAATGCACCGTGGTTACTCAGCGATGACAAGGAAATGGCATTTCCCCAGAATTCAAAACATGCAATATTTTGTTACTGGGGAAATGTTAACACCTCTTCCTCCCCCATCCCAAACCCAGCACACCCTATTGCAACGCTCTGGTCAGCTGTATGACAGTCACATTTGTGACAAGCCCCCCACCCCACAAGAAAACCCATTTCTGTCTCATTTAGTGATTCTCCCCCTCCCAATTTACATTGGGTTAGTTGCGCTTCGTAGCCCTTGGAATCAACAGTGCTGTAAATTGTGGTCAACTTATCCCCCACTTTTCAATGAGACCAAAGTTCATCTAACTCAGCCTCGATCCAAATCATTATTTTCGGCATTTTCGCCAGAGCTCCCTCCTCCTAAGCCACGGGTCAAGCTGCAATGACGAAAACAAGCAGAAAACCGCTGGACACCAGCAAGTCACCCCCCCCCCCGTGACAGCAGCCGGGTTTTTCCACGAATCTTTTGCATTTCCTTGATTTAAATGCAATTTTTCAGAGCCTGAGAGCTGCCTCTCCTCAGCATGGGAACTCTGCCTCGCTGAATGAAAGGAAGAAAGGCTCAAACCCCCCCCCCCGGTCCACTGAACACTCAGAAACAAACGCACAGGCTGCCGTAACCATGTGCTTGGCAGACGTGTGGGGGTATCACACCGCAAGAGTGTGTGGCTATTAAAGTGCTCGGAAGGGAAGGTGTTGCCTTTCCCTGCCCTGTGGAGAGGGCTGTGGCTTTCCAAGGAATGCACCCCCAGCGGAAAGAAACCTTTCATGCCTGCCATTCAAGTTCCAGCACTTTGCAAAGTGATCTCTCTCACTTTCGCAAATGTCTCGAACCAAGAATCTGGTAATGCCTCTTCGATGGCATCATCACTTCCGACGCTTTTATCCTGCAATGCGAATGATAATCAGGCTGATAGGCAAAGCAAAGCACCCCCTAATCCCGCCCTCTCCCCAGCGAATTGTTCCTCTGGGCTAATGCATTCCCATTCACATGGCTGATGTCTGTCTGTCTCTCTGTGTACCCATGCAGCCTTTTGCAGAGAGAACAGGTGATTAAGAACTTTATCATACGAAAAGGAAAAGCCAGAGGCAGGCGGAGCGCGCGCGGGGCGGGGGCGATCAGGAACAGAAAGAACAAACGCAGCCCCACTAGATCGGAAGTCCCTTTTGTAAAGTCATCTCTTTGTAGGGTAAAATCCAGCAACCTCAGCGATCCAACAAGCTGTGACTCTGCAGCAGGACCCCCCCCCCAACAACCTCTCCCGCTTTTGTACATTGCAGTTCCCTATGATGTCCAAGGAACTGCACAGCAGGAGATAATACAGATAAATCTTTACGTCGAGCAATCATTAACAGAGTACAAAGTTGCTACCACTGTACTTGTCACTGTTTAGAGAGATTTTTTTTTTGCCTAAAAGCACATTTTACACCCTGAAATATACCTTGGCATAACAAACCTGAAGGATTCATTCACAGCAAATAATGGAAATTTTCTCTTCTTAGAGTAAAAATATAAAATATATATTGCCAGATTTTTTTAAGTGCATTACTATTTAAAATGCTCATAAGTTGCCTCCTCTCCAAAATGAAAGTGACTTTAACATATACCCCCATACAGGTATATAAAATCTATGCACTGTGTCCCCCTGCAGATGTGCCAGGCAGATAGGCAGAATTTGTCCAAGTGGCACAGGTGGCACTTACAAATGCCCTCATCCTGCAGCACCCTTTCATGCTCCTGGAACAAGCTTCAAGCCAAAGCACCTTCTTGAACTCTGGGAACTTTGTGGCCGGGATCAGGTACAGAGGGTAAATAGTACAATGGGATTGTGTACATTTGAGTTCATTTCTGGAAGTGGCTTTTTCCTGAGATTTATTAGCACTCGTGGAAACTGGGCATTTTCTGTTTTGTTTCATTGCTTGTCACATCTCTTTCGCTCCCAACATAATGCACTTTGAGTGCTCTGATAGCACATAGAACACTGCCAAACCAATGCAAGAAAATCTCTCTTTGCAAGCTGAGTGAATTCCGGAAAGGCTTTTAGTCACGCTTACACATACAACTGCACCAGGTTCTGCAAGGTGACACTAGACAATCATTTAAGATAGCCTTTCCCAACCTGGTTCCTTCCAGAGATTTTGGACTACAAACTCCAGCACCCCAAAACAGAATGACCATATGATGCTGGGTTGGGGAAAGTTGCTTTCAGGCACCCTGGAGTAGGTAATGTGCGACTGCTTAAATGTCAGGCATGGAAAAAGCTACGTCTGAGTTTAGAAATAACACAGAGAAAAGTAATATTACTTTCTGTAATGAAGAAAAATGGAAAGCCTAAATGTTGCATAAATGCATATTTAAGAGCCTTATTTGGGAAAGTGACAAAGGGCTGCCCTCCTAGCAAAGATTATTATTATTAAATAAACCTGCTCAAAGAGGCATTTCTCCAGCCTGCATCCAGCAGCAGCCCTGAGCCCCCAATGGTCTTTCTTGCCACACCCAGGACTGCTCTAACTATCCTTCTCCGCAAAGCTTTCAAGGGTTTTCAAAACCACCGCAAAGCACATCCCAGGTTTCTTGGTCCTCTGCCATCGTCCTGAGGCAGATTAAGGCACTCTGTAGCTTCTAAGTGCTAGTGAAACACTCATTTGCTAATTGAGATGGGATTCCTTGAAGATCAACCATTGTTTCACATGGTTAGAAAAGAAAAAGATGAGTACTTTTAATTATAGGCCTAGTCAAGGTTTTCCTATATGTTATGGATAAATCTAGCTTGGAAAATACTCAGCCCTTTACAGAATTCTCCTACAAATGCACGAGTGAGCCTCAATTTGCTTCCTAAATATCCAGCTCATACAAATACGTATGATTCAAATGGCTGTGACATGGCTGTAAACAGAAATGAATTCCACTTTTCAAAGCCCTTGCAAGTGTGAGGCACAAGCAGATCCGAGTGACCTTGCACCACCCCCGCCTTAGCGCACGCGCTCCATTAACCCCCTGTCTGCTGAGAACTGGAAGCAGAAATTAAGGACCCCACTGGGTGATTGATGCACTTCAGAGTAAAGCGCCATCACAGGCAGCCTCAAGGCAGACTCTCCTCACGAACAACATCACAAGACCAGAGGACATGGTCTTTGGCTACTATGGTATAACAGGAGCTCTTCCTTAGAATGTTTGGACTCTGAGAAATCTGTAACTGACTGATTCAGGAGGTCTAGTTTTTACATCTGGAAAATGGACAGCAAACCAAGCATCTCAGAGTTTCCCAGAGTACCTCTCATGTGTTCCAGAGTTTAGGGATGGAGAAGGATTCTGGGGGGGAAAGACTCATTACTGGGAAGGGTGGCAACAAAGAGGTGCTATAGGGCCGAATTGTGCTCAACTGCCTCCTGGGTATTCTGGGACAGCGCAAGCTCTCCTCAGTCGAGCTGATATGCTGCCTTGTGGCAAGTGTTTGAGATTAAAACTAACAAAGATGGCTGCAAAGCAAAGCTGTAGCCGGGCCTGTATCTTTACCCGGCTGACTGGGAGCAGAAGCAGCTGAAGGGAAGAAAATGCAGGCAGGCAAGAGGGAGTTAAGTAAATAATTTTTTTTCCTTTTCTTTGTCGATATGTTTAGTTCTCTTCCTGCCAAGACTCATTTCACTCTGCTATCTTGTGAGAGACACATATGGTGCGGTGAAATTGCCATCCGAGAAAGCATGCCCCAGCCTGTTGAGACATCATCAAATAAGATTAAAGCAAAGCAAAAATAAAAAGATAGAACGATTCCCCCTCCCTTTTTTTTTCTTTTTTGCAGCAAACATCTGATGAAAGTCAGTAAGGTACTTGAATGCTTCTAAAGGTTTTGTGGCTATTTCTTTACTTTGCCTGGTTAACAAAAAGGCAGAACAGGACTGGCCAATCTCCCCCTTTTACTTCTTCAAGTTAACAAAAACAGTGCTTAATAGTATTGCTTTCAATTCTCCTCTGATAAATAGCACTTAAATGCACCAAAAACAGCTCTATTTCTCTATTGCTCCCTTCCTTTCCCGCTTCTGTCTTGGAGTATAATGTGTAAAGCCTTTGGGTGCCAGTGTGCCATCCTCCCTCTGCAAAAGACAGCACCAGTTTTTAAAGGCTTTTTTTTTAAGGCTATGGCTGTAATATCTGCTCTAGAAAAGAGAAATTGCCTTCCCCCTGGGAGAAGGCACATCATAACATGGAATCATAAAAAGCTGAGAAAAGCCACCCATTTCTCAGATGAGAAGATAAGAAAATTGTTTGGAATGCTTACATGTAGATCCATTTAATAGCCACTCCTCATTTGGTACCATTCTCAGGCCAAGGCATGAAAGGGAAAAGACTTGAATGTTTTCATGGCAGAAGAGTCATTTCCTGTGCTCCCACTTCTTCCAAAATGGAAACCTTGTTTCTGGGCACCTGAATTTCACTCACTTTGTCAGTCAATTACTTAAGGCTCTCCTTCTCTGGCTGGGCTATTCCATGTTGAGAAGGTCTTCTTGAAATTGTTTTCATTCCTGTTTTTATTGATTGTGTTAAGGACAGTCCAAAGGAGAACAACAGTGAAGCCCACAGTCAGAACTGAAGCTGCCTCTGTAAGGGAGAATAGATGCATGTGGCTGGAGCAGATAAGAGCAGGCAGGCAGGAGATGCTGTAGTTGAGTCTGGAGGAACATGAGGGGCTGCCTTAGACCAAATCAAACAAATAGGTTCATCCAACACCATGTTGTCTACACTGAAGGGCAGCAGCTCTCTAGGGGTCCAGAGTACCTCATAGGGATTTTAACTTGCTGCAGCTGTAAGGTGTATCAAAATTTTCTATTTTTGCTTTATGGTTAAAGTATATTAATAAATAACAGCCCAGTGATGACAAGCAGACCAGGGAAAAAAAGGGGGGGTGTAATATCAACATTAAGACTGCTTAGCAGTGGCAATGTCTGTCAAGTACCAAAGCCTTAGAGCCATCTCCACATTTTGATTTATAACTTCCTTTAGAAATTTCCAATTTACCTATTTTACCCCCTAAGGAATGCTAAGAGTATGAACCCCCCTGCTGGCATGGGCCTTAGTACATGTGTACCCCCTTTACTTCCCTGTTAGCAACCCTGGCCTCCACCTACTCGTGTGAACAGCAAATGATGGAATACAGTGGTACCTCGGGTTAAGTACTTAATTCGTTCCGGAGGTCCATTCTTAACCTGAAACTGTTCTTAACCTGAAGCACCACTTTAGCTAATGGGGCATCCTGCTGCCACCGCGCTGCCAGAGCACAATTTCTGTTCTCATCCTGAAGCAAAGTTCTACACCCGAGGTAATATTTCTGGGTTAGCGGAGTCTGTAACCTAAAGCGTATGTAACCTGAAGCGTATGTAACCCGAGGTACCACTGTAATTGTGACTATCAAAACCGAAACAACACAGGGGTACAGGTGCTCATATGGCAATTGCACACGCAGAAAATTCAGATCTGAACAAACACAACTAGAAGACCATAAAAACAAATTTCATGGAGCTTAGAGCCAATTGCTTCAATAGCCTTGAGCAAGAATTAGAGGAGAGACCCAAAGAAAGAAAAGCCAGAGGAATATCCCCTGGGCCTAGACCCATGGATATGTAACAGGGGCTCGTGTGATATCATCACAACATTAACTTCTCTCCCTCCTGACCATGCCTGAAGTTGAGACTCAAAATACAAGTTATCTTCAGTTACTTCCAAGGGCCTATTGTGGAGCTCTCCACTGGTGGGACTTTTGCCTGCCTGCCATCCATTTTTCTGCCTTCCCCAGACATGTCCGAAAGCGGGGAGAATATGTGATTATTGTTCTCCAGAGAGGTGGAGGAAAGGTGTTTCAAAAAGTGACTTCATCCATATGTAAGCAGATGGTTTGTCTGGAGAGAATGAGAATGCAAACCTTACTCACTGGCGCATGCACACACAAACACACACATGCCCTTGGAGAGGCTGCTTGTTTTAAGTGGGCCCTTTTGCTTTCTGAATTGGTGGTGGAGATGTGTGTTATGTGTTGAAGAAAGCATGATGTACTCACACACCTCCTATTATGAATTACTGCACTTGATAATTACAGTAGGAAAATGATCATCTGAGCATAGAGTTAATTTCAAAAGCCTCCTGTCAAATGTAGTTGGCTGAAGAGAACATATTTCTCATTTCATGGGAAGCCGACGATATAGCTCTTGTTTCAGAATTTCATAGTTAATATCTTCAGCTTCTCTCGGAAGAGTCTCGGGTTATTTCAATTGCAAATTGAATGTGTGTGGAGAGAGTGGGAAATAGGTTGTGGTGAAAAGATGTAAAAAGGAAGAAAAGTTGGGCTGAACTTGAAGGAAAGAAACTCTAAAACTACCCATCTGTTTTCACAGTGATGTGATTTTGATAGAGCCAAGTCACATCCATCTGGCTGCCCCATGCAATGGTTAGGATTTGATTGTGGACAGTGCTTTTTTCTGGGGGGGGGGGGACACAGGGGTACGCATACCCCTAATCATTTTATGAACTTTTGTCCATTTACTGTATTTATTTTTCCTGATTTGAACTATAAAATGGTGATTTTCTTGAGTCAAAATGAGACTATCCCTAAACATTTTTTTTTAAGAAAAAAAGCACTGGTTGTGGATATTCCCACACTCAAAAGAAAACATGAATTTGCACTGAATCTGAATTTTTGTTTGTTTTTTAATCTGAATCTAATTTTTTGGCTCAGTCCCAAACATTTGGGTTTTGTTATCATGGACGCTTTAAATTTTTTGACCCACAAATAGGTTTTTGTATTGAAAAGGGTGTTTGGTGCCTTCTCCCTAACTATTAGGAGGCAGCCCTGTTTAGGAAAGTTTTAATGTCTGATGCTGTATTGTTTTTAATATTTGGTTGGAAGCCGCCCAGAGTGGCTGGGGAAACACAGCCAGATGGGCGGGGTATAAATATATTATTATTATTATTATTATTATTATTATTATTATTATTATTATTATAGCATCTCTCTAGGCAGAGCCTACAAAAGACTCATTTCACTGTGGATTTGTGGATTTCGGCTTACCTCCTCTCAGGCAAGGCAATCTCCTCAGTGAAATGGGGTGAAGGAGAAGGTTTTCAGGACAACAGCAAAGGAGAAAATGTTTGGTGGAGGGTGGAGGCCAACGCAAAGGGAGCTGGGGGAAAATAGAGCTATCTAAAATATGAACCTGTTGTAGGCTAAATCCACCTAAATGTCACATGTACAAATCAGACCAATAGTATTAACGGGGGTGAGGGTGGGCAGGCAGGAGGGAATCTAACCCAGGTGGTTCTGTAGTTTGGGAACAGAGTTAGGGAGAATATATGCTGCTGATTAAGTTCCAAAAAATGGGGAGGGAAGCATAGCAAAAATATAAATCTATCACTATGGGCAGTAAATGGAAAGGGGTGCGTCAGAAGGGGGGGGGGTAGCAGAAGCAGCCTGCCACCAGGAAAAGGTGAAGGAGAAGAAGGGGGGTGGAGAAAGAAAGAAAGCCGACCTCTGGCGCAATAATGGGGTGCAAATGTCTAAATCTCTCACATTTTATGGGCAACGTCTAATGCTTCTACCCCCTGCCATTATGACATTTCCACTGGCTCTGATCTTTATTTTCAGTTTTATTGCCCACTGAGTAACAGGTTTCTCCAAGAGTGAAAGAAAGAAAGCAGACTCCTCTAGGAAGCTGGGCAGTTGGAACTCAGGCAGCTCCCATCTCCGTCCTCTTGCTGGAGGGACAATTTCCCAGGCTCCATGTGGAACTCCAGCTAGGATCAGGCCCAAACAACCCTTGAGAGGGACAAGGCCAGGTCTTCAAGTGCAGGTTGAAAGCAGGTGTGCATGTTTTTGGGTGGGAGGGTGCTGTTTAAAGGGCCAGGGGGTGGGGGTTCAGACCCATATTTTCATCTCATCCATTTCTGTCCCCAGTCCTGCTCTCTGGGAACTTTTCTCCCAGTTAGACCCACTTCTGGTATTTCAGCTGAGATGCAAAGGGCCATGGGGCCAAAGTACTGTGTGCAGCAGGACAAAGTACTTTGAGAGAGGACAGAGCAGCGGGCCTCTCTCCCATGCTGTTTGGCCCTCAGTGATGTCTTTGGCCTTGCCCTGTGTCTGTGTATGCTACAAGGAAGCAAGAGTGGCTGAGGGGGGTACAATGCAGCCAAAGGGAAGAGCTCTCAAGACCCACTCATTTTAACCAGAGAAAGAAGTTCATGCACCTTCAGTGCATCACCATGTGTTACTTGTACAAGCCACTACGTGATCCTGGGAGCCTTAAAGCAGTTATTCCTTCAGTCAGAGTTTGAGATGCATATCTAAAGCCTGAAACTGGCCAGAATGCTCATCTGCATTACAAATGGCTGTCTTGCGCTTTCGTTTCTCCTTTTTAAGCACCATACGGAAGGAAGGAAGGAAGGAAGGAAGGAAGGAAGGAAGGAGCTTAAAAGTGATCTGAAATGCTCAAAAATGTGGAGAAAGTGTCAAGAATCTCTGTGGCCACAGCTGTCCCTCCTGCAGGAGGGGGTAGGAGGAACAACGGTGCAAAAGTTGCCTCACTGGATAGACATCTGGATCCCATTAGCTTACAAACCAGAGCATCCGCAAACTTGTCAGCTGAAACCCACAACAAAGCCTGGGGAGGCGATTTGCCTTCTGACAGGAACCCGGCTGCTCTGTTTTACAAGGCAAATATTATCTGTTCTCATTTCCAGGGCGCCACATTATTAAAAGCTGGATGTAATCTAAGAAATTAAAAAGGGCTTGTTTCATTTGACATTTCATCTCTTGAATTCCCCAGAGAAAGAAAAGCCCAATATGAGCCTGGGTCTTGCTTGTCAAGAATTGTCTTTTCACTTGTGAATCTGTTCTCCTCTGACCTGCCTTGTCTGGCAGCCAATCGCAGCACAGGGAAATGCACCTCCCTGGGGCTTGCGAGCCACACCCTCCCAGGGGCTGCAGCAGGAGGGAGCCTTTGCTCACCACCCAAAGGGAAGAGGGGTTTTGTTTTGTTTTTACATAGAGGATATAGATTGCTTGCCTAGGAGGACACGCTGTGCAGTGGGCCAAATTCAAGCTAGAAATAGTTATGAGCATCCATAACTACGCTTCTGGATCAGGATGAGGTGCCTGCTTTCCAATGATGCATCTGGAAGATCACAAGCCTGTTTGTCACCAGCATCTGGTATTCACAGATAGACTGTCTCTGGACACGGAAGACCGTCCATGAAAAGCTTATTATTGGCTGCATCCCATCGGATTATTCCTGAACCCTGAACCAAACTGGCTTGTGTGCTATCTTGAAGTCCCACAAGTCGGGGCAAGGCTGCCAGATTATGCACCCCTCCCAGTCCCTTGCACCCTTGGAGCCCCACTGGGCACTCCTCTTGCACTTCTAGCAGCTGCAATGGCACATGCCAGCAACTGGGTTTCTCCAACGAGGTACTCAGAGGAGCCTGCATGCCTCGGCCAGCCGCCCAGGATCAGTGGAGGAGTGGCCTCGGGAGCATGCAGATGGGCAGGCTCCCAGCTACTCCAAGACAGAGTGGAGAGGTGCAATTTTTGCACCCCTCCTGGGCCCATGCTCTTGGCAGGGGCCAGCCTGACCAACCACCAACCCCTGGCTGGGGGCTGACCCATGCAACTCCCTTGGCCCCTTTCTTGAGACAATGAGACTGACCTACCCTACCTCCCCTTATTGTCTATTTGTGGTTACAACAGCTGTCAAATGGCTTAAGGCGGCACATCGCTCTTGAGCACTGTTTTGGTTCATTTGCAAAGATGATGGGCGGGTTTTTATTCAAACTGAGGCAGACTGTGAATGGTTCTCTACATAGTAAAGTCAACTTGGAAGAGCTTGACTGGGTAAAAAAAAAAGGACTGAGGCTGTTTCCCTACTAAGGCATCCATGGGTAGCTGTTTTTGTCTCTGTACTTGTGTGTCTTAGTCCACACACTTTCAATTTTATTCCTCCAAAATCTGTATTGATGTTTCCCGTCCACAGGAGTGGGCGCCGCTTGATGAGATGTAGTCTTGCTGCTTTCTGTCCCCCCCCCCCCATCCACCATAAATTCCAGTAAGCTGAGGTCTGTTGTGGGCATGCATGCAAGTGTTTGTTTATCTATGCATGCATTTTTATTATTAAATGCATTTTTATTATTAAAAATAATAAATGGTTCCAAATAAAAGTTTTTCAGTCTACTAGATTTGCAGAAAAGTGAATAATAACAAAAATACTTGTGCTTCAGAAACCTGAGGTCCATTATGGGCAGGCAAGCAGGCATTTGTTTACCTGTGCATGCACACCTTTAAAAAAAATTAAAAACAGGTTTTTTGATATACCAGATTATATATGTGTGTTAGAGAGAGAGAGATTCCAAGCCAGTCAAGGTTTTGGAATTGCTAACATGAGAGGCTGCTGCTTCCTTTCCTGCCTATTTCCCTTCTCACTTCCTGTACCTGCAAGGACACACTTTATTTTTATTTTGAATACAGCTGCCTTGTGCAAGAGCAATTTTGTGCAGAACTGCTTTTAAAATTGGCACACTGCAAATGTGGCTTCAACAATGAACAGCAGAAAAAACCATTTTGGCTGCTGGAAACAAAATGGAAATAGGAGTTGTGGCAGTAGATGGCACCCAGTGAAACCCTGCCACACATGGGGGGAGGGTGATCACCCACACGATGCGCTCCACAGTCAGGTAACATGCAGTTTTATATTGGATTTTCTTCCTTTATCAGATCAAACAAAACACTGCATTTCGTGGGGGCTGAGGAGAATGCCACAAAAAAATAAACACACAAGTAGCTCCAAATCCACATTAAACTCCAGTGTGGATGAGCTGCAAGTTGTTTAAATTGGCTGAGTCCTGCAGCTTGGGATTCAAAGTGGGTGGTCAGGGGAAAAGGTCTCTCCTTTGGTTCTACGACCAAAATTCCCAGCTGAAAGCTCCTCTACAATGTAGCTATACGATGATGAGCACGTCAGAGGTTTGTGCCACACTGAAGCAGCGGTGCAGGCACCACTGTAGCAAGTGGCCGAACCTTGGGGAGCAACAGGGCGAGTCCTCCAAACTGAACCCCCAGAATCCAGAGGCTCAAGTCAGAAGGAAAAGCAAAATGTCCACTCAAAGCCATCCAAATTGTGAAGTGAGGGTGGGGATTGTTCAGCCAAGAGAAAGAGAGAGGGAGGGAGGGAGAGAGGGCAATAGAGAGGCTCCTGTTTGACATTCCTGCAGGCCTATTTATTAGTGGTGAAATACAAACCATGTTATCAAGAATCTCGAGGAAATGGATTGATGTTAAGTGATACTTCAGAATCCACCCCCTAGCAAAGCTGCTACACCATTGCAGGCAGATAAGTGGAAAATCCTTCCTGCAGACGGCGGAGATGCTGTAAAGCCTTTGGATGCATTTCTGCGGCAAAATACCAAGCAGCCTTGGGTACCTTGGGGGGTTGGGGAGGAGACAAAGTACATGAAGACTGCAGAGGAATGTTACGAAATCAAGCTAATAATCTCGAAATGTCATAACATGGTGTTCAAAGTCACTCTCGATGTTATGAATCTCTGCCTTTTACGGAACACTCATTGCTCTTGAATGGACCTCCTACAGAGGTGAGGGGTTCAAGATGAATGATATTCGCTTGATTCATAATCCAGTGGCAACACAGGTGCAACCTAGAGCTCCTCCCTGGCATAAGCAGGTAATGTTTTTGGGTCCAAAAAGGAGGTCCTTGAGCTTGCAACACAAAGACCCTTGGAGCTGCTAGGGTGGCCTTTGGCAAAACCACACCTGCATCACAACCTTGGAGGTATCTGGTCTCTGCAGTGGGACCTCTGCTAACAGCGGCAACTTGGCTGGCCTAGGCCCCTTCTTTCGGCTGCCTTCCAGATAGTTGGGCTGCTGTTCATCCCCCTGCTGAGAAGCCACCCCCCCCATGTCACAGCCCTGATCCATGTGACACCTGGGAGGAAGCCCTGGAAACAGAGCTCCCCACAGTGGGCAGGAAGCATGAGCACCCCCAAGCCAGGGGTAGGCAACCTAAGGTCCGGGGGCCAGATGCGGCCCAATCATCTTCTCAATCCGGCCCACGGACAATCTGGGAATCAGTGTGTTTTTACATGAGTAGAATGTGTGCTTAAAATGTATCTCTGGGTTATTTGTGGGGCACAGGAATTCGTTCATATTTTTTTTCAAAATATAGTCCGGCCCACTACATGGCCTGAGGGACTGTGGACAGGCCCAAAGCTGAAAAAGGTTGCTGACCCCTGCCCTAAGCAAACACCCCACATCCCACCCCACAGTGCATGCATTTTTTTTTGAAAAATGTGCTGATATAGGGAAGGCCAGGGTCTCTCTCTCTCTCTCTCTCACACACACACACACATGCAGGAATGTCCATCTATCAGGAAAACCATCTAAAAATTAAATAAAGGGGATGGGAAAGGGGGGGGGACCCAGGATGTGTTACGGCTTCCAAAAATCACACCCCTTTGGAAATCAGGAAAATGTGCCTGGAATCCTGAGAACCCCTGCCTGAAAAGTGGGGTTTTTTTGGGGGGGGTGGAGTTGGGAAGAGATAACTAAATTCCATTATGTTCCTTTCCTTCGAAAACCATGTATACAACTCAACTAACACGCATTAGAAACATCCCTCTCTGCCTTTGATCCTTTCTCATCCTGGCTGTGTGGAGCTCAGTCTTCCTTCGGTTGCTCCTTTGTGCCTTTGGAAGGGCCGTGGGGGGCGGGAGTGGCTGCTCCACTGGTTAGCTGGGGAGGCTCAAAGCCCGAGCAGGACTGAGATGCAACAAATAGCTTGCACCGAAATGCATGTTCTCCCCCACCCAGACACCCCAGACATTCAGCTGGGGGGGGGGGCTGAGGTGGGCTGAGGACAAACATCCCACCCCCACAATAAAAGTAACGTTTAAATGAAGATGCCATCTCACAGAAGAGCTCTGCTGATGGCGGATGGCTATTCATGGGAGGGTCCCCTGCTGGGGGGGGCCTCGTACACACCCTCCCCCGCTTCCCCCCACGCAGGCAACCAAGTGGCTTGCCTTTGCAAGGCCTGGGTCCTCGGCAGGATGCTTCCACTTTCAGACCTATCAAAGGAATCTCCGAACAAATTACATGGTGAATTAGAGTCCCTGCTCTGCCTCCCCCCTCTCCCGCCGCCCGCTTCCCGTTCTGCACGGACAGCAGCCGCGGAGCACCCGGGAAATCCTGCCAGATAATCAGATTACGGACGGGCAGGTGCCAAGAGGCGACTCTTGAATTTCACAGCCCAACTTCTGAGGCGAGATCAGTTCATCTCTCTCTAAGATGGGTCACAGGCGGACCAGGCTGTTTTAATTAACGCGCCGATTCGCGAGCGGAACAAACCGCGGAGCAGCCCGCGCGCGCGGAGGAAGGCTCCAGCGCCTCTCCCTGCAACAGCCTGGGGGGGGGGGGCGGCGTGGAGGGGAGGGCGCTGCTGTGGGGCTTTTCACAGAAGCCTTCCCTGTGGGCTGCTTTCTGGCAGCTCATCGGGTTGCTGGCGATGACCTGAATAACAAAGCCGGAGAGAAAGGACAAAACGCGGAAAACAAATTAGCATTTTTAAAATAAAAGGGGGTGGGGGGAAAGAGCCTGGCTTTTAATCCTATTAAGATCGGGGCTTCTTCCCTTTCTAAGTTCTCTGAAAGAGAGATCCCGATGCCTCTGCCATTACCATAAGTGCTGAAATCAGCGCTTTCTTTGACAGAAGTTGTTAATATTTGGAAACGGCCAGAATTCCAGCCCCGACTTTGATTGTTATTCCAGGCTCCCCTCGCTAGTGCCAAGGTCACCGGGAGATCCACCTGCGCGCCGCGCGCAGCCCAGGCGCCGGGCCGCAGTGCATGTATAATTGAACACCAGCCTCTCCAGGACCTCCCTGCATCCCGAAAATTATTTTATTACAATAACAAATTGGTTTCAAAATCATGCATTATGGATTCTGAAATTAGGTCTGCCAACGGAACCTGGAAACACAAACACGCACTTCAGCCACGGAAGGTCCCGAGGAAAAAAACCGCAAGATGGATGGGGGTGGGGAGGAGGGGGCGCTGTGTGTGTGTCAGGACGAGAAGAACATTCATTCCGCCTGTAAACTCCTCGAACTCTTCTTTTATTACCCTTAATCGACAGAGTTAACAAGAACAACCACTCCTTGGGCACACAAGTGCGTAGGAATCCCATCGCACCTATTCCCGCATTGCAGGGGGTTGGACTAGATGACCCTTGGTTGACCCTTGATTCTACCACCACCCCCCTTCATCAGGCAGGGACTCTGCAGCCAGATGGGGCTGTTCTGCACAACCCAAGACTGCTGTTGCCATTCAGGCTCTTGCTGCTAAACGCCCTGCCCCCAAGACAGCTTTTAGGAAGCCCTGCAGGTATTCTCCTCCGAAAGGGTTAACCTTGGCTTCTCTGCACCAGCCGGGCCTGCCCTGCCCAGCTAATGCACTTCTGTGATAGACGGTTGTCTCTTATTTGCAAATTTCATTTTAAGTTAAATATACATTGATTTAGCATCCTTTTACAGCACAAATATTCTTTTTTCTCATGCAAAATAAGCATGTTTCTTGGTCAACTGACATTTTGTGAAAATGGAGTTGAGGTAGTTATTTATGAATAATTAAGGCTAAAATGTTTTTCTCATCCCCTCAATGTCTTTTTATTTTAAAACATTTATATCATGTCAGAAAGGACTTGTTGTACCAAAAAGTAAGCTTTCCATTAAAATAATGCGGAAAATGACATCTCTAATGTTCCTAATAGTACCTACGGCTTCTCAGCTGTATTCTGGATCCCTGCTTGCAAGCGAGCAAGGGAGGAGGCAGGCGGATGGAGGACAGGCAGGCAGGCAGCCTTCCTTCTGTTCTTAAGGGGGGGGGGGGAGTTCATTTTCTGCCTTATCCACTCTGGTGTTAAAAGACTTCATTTGAAATATTTACAATGTGACAAAAAGCCCCAACTAAGAACTCTTTTTTAAAGTACTTACGCTGGCCAAACCCTTTCCGATTTTCAGGAGAGTGCATTTTTCTATTAATGGGAGAAATGCAAATTGACAGAAATTGCCATTAGTTTTAAATGGTTTGGTTTTATATATTTATATCTATATGGAGACATTTAAAAAAAGAAAGAAATTGGAAGAACATGTTGCAAGCCCATACAATGTTTTAATATTACCAGTCCTAACAGTGCAGCTACCTGCCATTCCTCATCCATATAGGCATTTTCTAGCAGAAAAAGAATCAGAACAGGATTTAAAAGTTTGAAGATTTTAACGAAGGACATTCTAAGAGAAAACATAAATGTCTGTCTTCCCTTTCTGAATGCATTTGTAAGCATGCTTTGTTTTTCCTCTAAAGAAATGTCTGTGGAAAAACTGATCTGTAATTTCATTTAGAAGCAATGAAGGGAGTAATTTTTTTTCCTTTAGTGAAATTAAGATGAATAATTATCTCTAATCTAATCAGTATTATCTGAAAAAAGATGTTAAACAGCTTAATTTTTGTGATTTCTTTAAAAGCCTCTTTTGATGCTATTTAGACTGACATGCTGAAGGGTGGCTTTTCTAAAGAAACAATTAAGAAATTGTTGATAGTTATTAAACGTTACTGGCAATTCTGAACAATTATAAATGCATTTTTAAAAAAACTTCTGATTTTTTACACACATGCTTAAATATCAGACAGTGAAAAGGAGTAGAAAGAACAATTTGCCAAATCTATTATTGTACAAAATAAAAACAGGATTCATAAGAGAAGCAATTTCTCCCATGATGGGTGTGTGTGTGTATTTGAAAATCTATTAAATTTGGGGTGGTAACTAATGTTCCTTGCATATTTGGTTATCAATATTTTAAAAAAAAAATCAGCTGAGGGCTATTTTAAGCTGACTGTTACAAGCCTACTCTTTAAAATGTTATTAAAGTCTGCTTCCACGTGCATGGATTCCTCGCATCTCACCAGAAGCACCATTTCAGGAAAGGGGGGGGCGAAATAAAGTCAAAATTATCCTCTCATCTAGAGAAAGCAGAGAACTGCCCCCTGTCCCTGGTCAAGATTTCCCAGGGGGAGGACTGGGAGCTGTGTTGGTGAGGATCTAACGAAGAGGACTGCGTGGAACAATATTTCCCCTGCCATAAAGGCGGCTCTGCAGCAGGTTCACAAGATTTCCAAATCGGCACAAAGGATTAGAGGGGGAAATGGACGGGGTGGAAAACATGGTCTCGAGGGCAAGCCCCCTGGAGTTTCATCCCAAGCTTAGTCTAACAGGAGAGGTGGCTGCTCATGAGAAGGCAAGCAGGCCAAAGCTTGGCTGGCTGCAGCAGAAGCCCAGGGTTGAAGGGGTCACTTCACAGGGAGAAAGACAGAAAAGAAGATGCGCCACAGTAAAAAGAGGGAGCCTGATGTGGTGCACAGAGGCAGCCCAGCCGCCTCTCTTAGAAGCGGCTGTGCTGGCAACTTGGCTGACTGACACCATTAACTGGTTGCCATTTGGAACCCAGAACATCCCCTTGCAGCAGCACCAGGCGGGAAGCTGGCTGCCAGGAAAGGGGGAAAGTTTGACACTGCATCCGCCAAGCAACCTCACACCAAAGGTTTCACAAATAACATAACAATAAAGACACTTGTTGTTCTTCAGGATGGTAAACCTCTGCTTTCTCTTTATGCATCAGATTCTGCCAGTTCTCTCTCTCTCTCTCTGATTTCCCATGGCCGGCCTTAAGCCCAGAAATTCAGACACAGAAAAGAGGAGGGAATACTGTCTGCAGTGGGGTTCCCTCCTCTTCTCCTACAAATTCTCTTTTTTCCCTGGTCAGCTGCAATGCAAAAGGCAATTCCCTTCCTAAACATCATATAAAGCTAGCGGAGGGTGGTCCCTGATTAACGTGAAAACCTGCAGAAAAGGGCAACGGCCAGCACCCATGACAGCAGCAAGCAGCTAAACCAGCCTGGGGCACACTCCGCAAGGAGCACCTCACGCGCAAGCCCTGCATCCTTCTGCACAGTAGCCATTTGCATTAATGCAGCCCAGGCTGGAGCAACGGAATCGTCCTCCTCGATGAGGACAATCCAGTCCTTCCAGACTGTCACTGTTTTCAGGTGCGATTCAACCACATACTGGCAAATTCAGATTGCGTTATTACAGTTGGTCAGGAAGTCTCGTGCAAGAAATCAGCCTCCCCAAAGATCAGACTTTTTGTAAGGAGGAAAATGATAGGCAAACACACTGGAAAGTGCAGGAATAACACTTGCTTTGATGCAGCATCATCTAATCTCCCCACAAATGAATGAGAAGCAACAAATTAAATAGCCAGCCTCATTTAATCTCCCTGCAAATGAATCAGGATGAACACTCAGTAAACAGGTTGTCTGGAAGTGAAATCAAACAACAATTTACCTAAGGGTAAAAACACCACTTTTGGCAAAGCATTTCTCCCACCAGGAAATAATTATTATTAGTAGCTGCTGTCCCCCCCCCCCTCCATTTTACAATGTATATAAAACACAGAACAGTTATAACAGAGTAAAATTAAAACATGAAAAACAAAACTGTAAAATGGGCATGTACAATAAGCACAGTTACATGTGAGTTAAAATAAAGTCCAAGTCATAAAAGAAAAAAAGTGAGAATAAATGTTGTCTTCATGAAAAGACTATCAACATTATTTGATTATCAAGTATAGTTCCAGATTTGCCAGGCTGGTGACAAGGGTTGAAAATGATGGCTTCATTCCATATATAATAAAGGAATGCCAAATCATATAAAATGTGTCTGGAGGTTTTAGGCCTTGTTGAAATCTTAAATGATGTGTAATTCTCTCCATTATAGGTATATTCCAGAATGTGTGATACAGTACTAGTTATTTTTATTAAATATTATTATTTATGATGATGATCTACTGTTCCCTAAGGGGCAAGGCAGTTTACAATGTGCAAATAGAAAACATTGCAACCAGAGTTTCAACTAAACTCTGGCCTTGAACTCCTCTCCTCCCTGCCAGGCCACATCCCTGTCCACTTGCCCTGCTAGCTCTTTTGAACATAACATTCTTTTGTCCTGTGACGGATTCTCCCACTCCTTCAGCATACTTGTACCAAGATTTTCTTGGCTGTCGCATTCTGTGTTGGTGACTAAGAAGTCATGCATATCTTGCTACTTTTTAATCATTCCTGTGTCAGGTTTTCCCATGTTCCTTCTACAATTGTGCACTGATCATCATCATAATGATAATGGTGATCACTGCCATCCCTCAGCTGCAGGAATGGGCAGCAAAAAAAGCACAGCCTGCTGTTCATGCACTAACTAGAGGTTTTTGGGTGCTATACACATCTTTCTAAATTATTATTATTTTATTTATTAAACTTATTAGTCACTAATTTGCCGCAGCAACTCAAAGGACTTACAATAATTCTAGCAAAGACATACATACATGAAAATAGCGTTTTAAAAAAGAGTAAAACACAATTCTATTTTTTTAAAAACCACCCTTGAATTAAACATCCCACGCATGCAAAAAGGCTACAGATAAGTAAAAGTGAAAGGCCTGATAGAAAATATATGTTTTTGCAGTGTGTGCCCCCAAATAAGCCCCACCGTACAGCTCAGAAAGAGCGGCAAATGCGAAGAGAGCTGGGCTGCCTAATGGAAGCAGAGTGATCCTGCCCTTATTGTTGCTTTCCAAAAATGTGGGGCTTCTGGAAAGTTCGCTTCTCCCTGCTTGCAGTTCAGAGTCTCCATCTCCTTTCCCTCTGATAGGTTTGGGGTGAAATGTCAGGCCACGATAGCGATGTGCTTGCTGTTCTATTACAAACCCTTTTCCCTCAGTGGCTTTTAAAGGCACATTCAGCTCCCATCCCCCCCCCCTTGCCCCTGAGTCAGGGGGAGCTCACCCCTGGCACGGGTGGGGACCCCTGGCCATATCTCATGCTCCCAAGCAGGCGCCCTGGCAACCATAAATCCAAGCCACTGTAATTCTCGCCCTGGACGGGCGTACATTTTAAACAGCTACTTAGGGGGAGGCAAGCGCCAAGTGCTCCGGCAGGGACCACGCTGAGTTTTGCTTTCCTTTTATTGTGCCTTTTAGGTTTTTATTGGGGTTGATTCATTATGCGCCGCGGACTCTATAGGAACAGGCCATTTCTCAACTTAACAGGTTTACAGGGAAATTATAGTTTTTAAAGCCTAAAGGTCCAGGGTGGGGGGAACCAACTGAACTACAGCATTTGCCCCATGGATAGAAAGGGGAGAGAAGATGCCCCTTTCTGCTCTCCCACCTCCAATCAGCCCCCTCCAGTGGCTCCTTCAGCTTTGGATGGATTTGCCTGGTAAAGGAGACTGGAGGAGGAAAGAAGGGAAGGCATCAGCAGCACAGGGAGAAAGGAGGAGAGAGCTAGGGGGGGTGCATCATAGAAGCAGGATGAGAAATTTTGAGACATTTCTGGTGGTTGCACTGAAACAATCTCTTTTGATACTAGGGGGTGGGGAATTAAATTCAGTTTGCATTTAAAGGCAAACCCACTTAATCTGCGCTTTCTGACACAATGCAGCACCTGAAATGCAGCCATCCTTTGAAATTCACAAATCTCCAGATTTTCCAATGCTGCCTTGCAGCCACGTCATGTATGCAACTTGGGAGAAGTCTGCACACAAATGCATTATATTAGATAAAATTGCTTTGCACATATGTGTATATGAGGCAAAATATACACATACCAGGAGAAATTCTTCCCAAAATCCTGATGAGAAAACGAGAATTTTCACTGAAGAAAATTTTTGTTTTCTTTAAAAAATAAATAAATCACCATTTGATGCGAAGAACTAAAGGTTGGGAAAATGAAAAAAATGGAAGTTGACAGATTTGCCCACCCCCAATGATACCCTCTGGGGTAGTGTCAGGTGAGGCACATGGAGCTCAGTGCAAGAGAAGCCTGTCTCCCACTCTCTTTCATGTTGTGGGGTGGGAAGAGTTGTACAAAGTCTGTGGTGCAGCCTAATCCTAGGCTTGCTTACTTGGAAGCAAGCCTCTCTGCATTAATCCCAAGTAGGTCTGGACAGGGCTGCACCTCTAGGGGCCCAAAGTGACACATCTTGAAACACGCAAGCTTGGCCTCAGCCCCTTGTGTGTTGTTGCAAGGTGTCCCAGCAGAGCACCTCTCTTGGGCCAGGTGTGGCTGTTTCTCTGGCACTCCTGAAAACGATGTTGCTGTCCAGATGAAGTGGGTGGGCTCCTGATAAGTGCACTCTGTCACCACTTCGCCATATGACACCCAAAACAGCTCTTCCCCAAGGCTGGAAAAATATGTGAAATGCCTCAATCAATCCCAAATGCCTAAGAGGCAGTCCCATATAGAAATAAGAAAAGTACAGTGGTACCTCGGGTTACATACGCTTCAGGTTACAGACTCCGCTAACCCAGAAATAGTACCTCAGGTAAGAACTTTGCTTCAGGATGAGAACAGAAATTGCGTGGCAGCAGCGGCGCAGCAGCAGCGGGAGGCCAAATTAGCTAAAGCTTCAGGTTAAGAACGGACCTCCAGAACAAATTAAGTATGTAACCAGAGGAACCACTGTATACACATGGTTTAGCATCATCAGCCCCAAAGTCTTCCAAAGCCTGGTCAGCCTGGAAGCATCAGCATG
Source organism: Podarcis pityusensis (assembly GCF_964106645.2). Classification (NCBI taxonomy): domain Eukaryota; kingdom Metazoa; phylum Chordata; class Lepidosauria; order Squamata; family Lacertidae; genus Podarcis; species Podarcis pityusensis. Next base: position 47,689,395 of record NC_138033.1, on the reverse strand, counting down.
TTTAAAAGGCATATAGCATGTTTAAAAGGCATATATCCTCTTGTTTTATTTCATTCCCCCTCTTTTCAGTTCCTGCTTAAGGAATGACAGGCAGGCCCTGTACATACAATTTAATCCTTTAAAGAATCAGTGGGCCTCACATCAATCAAGCCTTCATAAACTTGTAAAAACAATATTGTGATTCCATCAGAGGTAAAGCCCTGAATTTCCCTGCTAATTAATGCAGGGTCACTATGGCCGTGGTCAAATATTTACCCCTTAGCCAGCACTCCAGGCCTTGGGATGACCACCAATGACCTGAGTAGTGGGTAAGAATTGATTATGGATCTGTTGTCATTGCAGCAAAGCGGCATTTGGAGATCAACAATCTTGCAAAGAAGGTGGTGGCCTCAGATCGGAGACCTTCCCAGCATCTCTGCTTTCCCTTCAGCCATGAAGAGGACACTTAAGAGAAAGTAGGAACCCCCATGCTAAGGAAGTGTTGGGGGGCCTGAAGGCACAGGATGCAACCTCTTGTCTTGGCCAAAGCCAAGCAGGTGTGGGTCTTGTTAGTGCCTGGGATGGGTGCAACTGGCACAAACATACAGAGTAGAAGAAAGAGGGGATACAAATGGAATATTGACTTTAGCCTGGATTTCCCCTCTAAGCAGAGTCAAAATGTGGAGTGAAATGCATGTAGCAGGCACTATTTGTAAAGAGATGTCTGCTTAATTTTGCTAGTGGAGAAGGAGCTGTAAGTCATTGCAGGATCAGGGTCAGAGGCCAAGTTCAGGGTGAAAGCAGCTGTACAGATAGTTCCTTATTCCTGATATAGGTTTTGATATATGATTTTTCCCCAAGGGACAATATTCTGTTATTGTTGTTTTTAAAAACCTGTCAAAGTGCTTTCCCTCTTTTCGCTTCAACCGCTTTTCTTTGCAAGGCCCTTCCTCACTCACTTGCATCAGGCTAGGGCTTCTTCTGTGCCCCCTCCAGCCTAGCATGAAAATCTCCACAGGTGACTGGGAGCAGCTCTGACTGGCCTCCCTTAAAAGGTGTTGTAGGGATGGATTTTGAAATCCATGCACACATCTCCAGTTAATAATCTGGCTTCTCAAGCATCTATTATTTAAAAAGCAGTGCAGCTCATCTTTAAGGGATGTGTGATATACAGTATATCCTGTAGGTGTACATCTCTCTCTGACTACCTGGATAGCATGTGTCTATTGATCTGCAGGTCTCTATCCACCCATGAATGCCAATAAAACTTCCACCCCCAAGAAAGAAAAAGAAAGGGCTTGGAAATGTTTGCGCAGCTCAGAAATGCTTAAGAACAGAACAGTAAAAAAAAACAAAAAACCCTTGATGGAAGGCAAAAGCCATAATGAATTTGCCTTCCCATGCCACCCTCTCTGAAACCTCCATGTGATGCAATGAGAAAGCAAGATATGTGTGGGAGGTGTACAGAGGGATGCGGTTGCTGGAAAACGTGTTGCAGAAGAGAAAATTAGTTTTTTTGTTTACTGCTTCCTGGATCATGCCCCCACCTGCTCTCATTTTGCAAATTGCATGCCATGAGTTTACTCCAGCACACCTTTCTTGGACAACATTCTCTCCACACAATCCCACCTGCAATTTCTGCACTTCTGTCTACACCACTATCAAGCAGAAGGTGGTCAATCCAAGATCGTGTTCTTTGGAAATTCCTCTAAGAAGCAATCAAAAAGTGGCACCAGGAGCTAAATAGTTAAGAGAGCACATTAAAAGAGCTTATCTTGCTTTTAAAAATTAAAAAAGTATTTTCTCCTCTTAACACTTTTAAACATCTAAATGGGAAATGTGGGCAGCTTAAATGGGAGGTCATCCTCACGAGACACTTGATGGTTTCCATTCTTGTCCAGCACAACCCCATTTGAAACAGAGGTCCCATTTAGGGGAGGAGGTTTGTGCATACAGTGCCTGCGAAATCTACCCAATTAACACTTTGAGAGTGGAGGATAAGGAGGGGGGTGGAGAGAAATTTGACATTTCAAGGTGAATCTATTATATTTGAAGTTTCTGAAATAATATGAGAACTAAAACACAACCAACCATTGAAATTCACACCTCTCTGAATTTTTCAGTGCAGCTCTCCCCCCCAACCTGTGTTTACAAAATTGCATAGTTGAGGAGAAAGTGTGCTTAAAAGTAAATGCATTAGCAAAAATAATATAAAAATGCATGTTAGTAAAAAATGCATACAAAAATGCAAAATTAGTAGAAATTCACAATAAAATGCTGAGGAACTTTCATGAGGATGTTTTTGAAACAAATTTTGTGATTTGCTGAGAAATGTGGAGAATTTAAGAATGGAAAAATGAAAAACAGGGAGAAGAGCTGAAGTGGACAGATCCTTCAATCCCTCCAGTGCAGGTTTTGCTTCAAGAGCAGCACCACTTACTTCTTCCAGCAGTGCTGATTTTCTTTGGCCAGATTCACCCCAATGTAAATTGTTTACATGGAAGTCACATCCATGGAGAAGGGTCATAGCTTAGTGGTAAAGCCCAGGTAGAGCTGCATGCAGAAGACCCCAGGTTCAAAACCCTGGCATCTCCAGGTATGACTGAAACCCTGGAGAGCCATTGCTGCCAGTCAGTGTAGACCATACTGAGATCAATGGACCAAGGGTCCAACTCTGTATAAGGCAAGTTCTGCAAGTACCAGGTGCAGTTTGCCATGTGTGACAGCAGGAAGGTAGACTCATTTGGCAGTGACTTCCTGCCATGTGCAATCACAATAAAACAGGCACACTGTGTGTCTGCATCACACATGATAACATGATATGATATAAATCCTGCATGCAATGCTATATATAAAGCATGGAGAACTATAAAATAATAGTATTAGGAAGCTGTTGGTTCTTTTCCTTGCAAGGAAGACACACTACTTTACTTTGAGGGTTGACATCTGAGATGTAAATTTTTAGGGCCTATCTTATTTTTATAATATTAAGATGTTTTAGAACTGTTGTTAATATTATTGTGTTTTTATTGTTGCAACCCACCCTAGGACCTTAAGGTGAAAGGCAGATAATACAGTGCAAGAATAATAATAATATTAATAATAATAATAATAAATAATATTACAATAATAACAAACATGTATGAAGCAATTGGGGGGGCAGAATCTGCACTTAATTTTTTAAAAAAGCATCCTTCAGAATTAAAAACAGGAATCCTCACGCATTTGTTCTGAAAATGCATTTTTAGCAGCCCTCATCCCCGCAAAGGAGAACTATTTTGGCTTTCAGAATGTATGTCATAATAACTCTCCTCCCTCCACTCTCAGCTTCAGAAGGTAGGAGTGAAACTAATGGCAGAGAATCAGATTTGGGCTAAGCATTAGGAGCCCCTTCTAAACTGTACAAGCGGCTTGACAATGGAACCTACAGCCTCCTTAGGAGATGCTGGACTCTTCTAAGTGACTTCTAACACTATGGTTGTAACCCTCAAAGGTGTACCTACTGGCAAATACCACAGAGACACATACCTGCAGCTCCCTTGGAAGGCTTCACCTGAAAACACCTTGCTATCTGATAAACCACATGGAATCAGGCACGGTGTCACCTCTGTGGCACACAGGACAAACAAGGGATGATCCTGCTGCCTAGCAAAACTGACCAATTATTATTACTACTATTATTACTATATTTATTTATATCCCACCTTTTCCCCAAACCACAACTCAAGGCAGCTTACATAAATCAACAAGCACTGATAAAAACCCCCCAAAAAGTTAAGAACATATAGAAGGTAATTGTTAGAAAGTAATTAAAATCTAACAGAATTAAAATGATATAAAAACAATTCTATTAAAAGACAGATAATAAAAACAGAACAGCACTACTGAAACACTTTACTTAATAATAATAAAAAGTCAGTTCCTGTTGGAATAAAAGTCTTCAACTGCCAATGGAAGGACAAGGAGGGAGCTAGTCCAGCATCTCTAGAAAGGGAGTTCCAAAGTCTGGGAGCAGCCACCCAGAAGAAATATCTGGCTGTTTGGAGTGGGGTGGAGGCTGCAGTTCAGATTCACAAGCCTCAGAAAGCACAAAATTTGGCCTGGTGCTTGTGAACTACTGGGCCCCTCACAGGTAAAATCTTCAGGGTGCAAACTGATATCAAGCAATTGGGGGGGGGGGCGGCAAGCACAGATTCCTGGAAGTCTTGATCTGCTTTGCACAAAGTGGTCTCCATTTCGAGCCGTTGCATGACATGCGGAGACTGATCTGAGAGCAACAGATCAGCCTCCTGTGATATTTCTTAGGCTTTTATTTACGTCACGATTTCAAAAGAACTTTGGAAGCTTTCTGTTATTTCCTCATATGTGCAGGTGGATAATTGAATAAATAAAAGATACTACAGCATTCTTTGCTCCGCCTGTCAAAGGCTGAATCAGCTTCTCCATCCCTGACATCTGTGGGAGGCTTTTGTGAAGGACACCGCCTCCGATACAGTTTCCGAGAACACGGAAATCCTGCACTCGGTCCTTGGCCAAATGTAGCTGCTAACTTGTTCTGATTATTTTGCTTGGAAATGACCAAGAAACATTAGCAATTTCTTTTAGATGGACAACCTGCACCATTCTTTATTTATTTGAGCCTGTTGGGGGGGGGGAAATATTACTGCTATTAAATAAATGTTGGAATCATTGTTTCTCTGTTCAGCATTACAATGTCAGCATTGCCCATTTCCAGAACGGCCTTTGGTTTATAAAGTGCTTTTTAATTCTATGCACTATAGTTTTTTTTGTAGTCCAAAATTAAAGTAATTCAAACATTTAAAATTGAAGGCTGCTGAATAGAAAAAGCTTCACCTTTGATTTTCAAGAGAACAGCATAAAACTCAAAGTGATGCAGCTCTCAGTAAACACTTTTAAGTATGACTGATTGCAGAGGGGCACCTGGCACTGTAAATAAATATGTGTTATTTGGGTGGGTGGGAATCACAGGGTGGGCAAATCTGTTGATTTAAGCTCATCCTAATTTTCCAATCTTAAATTCAGTTCTCCACATTTCCATATCAGTTTCCAATTTTTAAAAAAACCTCATGGAAAATTCATCAGCATTTTAGTGTGAATTTCTCCTAACATACAAATTTCTGTACAATTCTGATAAATATCCAAATTTTAATGTAACAGTATTCCCCTAATATAATGTATATTATGTATATTACTTTCATAAGTATATGAATTTTTTTGCACATTACCTGGCTGGCTGGAAAACTGCACTGCAAAATTCGGAGCAGTGCAAATTTTGAAGGCTGGTTGTGTTTTAGTACCTGTATTGTTTCAGAAAATGTGGCTTAGGTAGATTTAGGCAAATACAAAGTGCATCAAATTTCCTCCCCATTACTAATGGGAATCTGAGGCCAAAATCAGTCAAAAGAGTTGCACAAGACAAGGCAGTCAAGTGGGGGAAAGGAAAGAAAACCAAATTGCACAAAAGATAAAAGAAGAATATAAGGGTGAAGAAAGGGCATCTATATTGAAAGAAAATGAAAAGGAGGCAAAGGTTTTAAAGGAACTATTAATTTGCGAACTATGTTGTCAGCAAAACCTGAAAAGTTGAATTAAAAGAGGGGGGACTCTGGGGGAGGGAGAGGCCGCCAGAGGAGGATCAATTAAACCAAAAATTAAACCTCAACATGTAATATGTGAGAAGAGCAAAGATCAAGTGAATCCCAGCTGTTTGCCAAACTTTAGAGAGAGGAGGAACCGGAGGCTGGCCTTCAAGTGGCAAGCCCTTCTGCCTGGTTCACCGGCAGCCCACATGGAATTATCCTAATCTTCAACTAGCTGCAGTTAAGCAGAACACCCCAATAGATATTCAGGGCACTTGGAATAATCGGAGGGGTTGGGGAGCTCACTCTGATAACACCTTCCAAAGGTAGGCCTGCCTTTGGGCTCACCTCTCCACCACCAGCTGGCTGAGTTATTCTCACTTTTATGCCAACATTGCACTTTTGCTTCTTCCAGCTTTCCTGAAATCACCCCACCTTTGAGATAAAAGTGGAAGAACATTTCCTAAAAAATTTCTCTTCTTTCGGTAAAAAGAAGAGTATTTAGGTAAAAGTGAATGAGTGGACCATTAGGTCATGCAAAGGCCTATGTGGGGCCACCTCTCCACACAGGTGAGGGAAACTTCGACTGGTGCCAAATCTCTGTTTCTAGGTTCCACACAAATGCCATTTTATTTACCCAGCTGTTTTAAAATGCTCAGTCCTTTCTGAGTTCCATTATCAATTGCTGGTTTTATTATTTCCTCTCCTGCTGTTTTAGTTTTTGGTTGTATTAATTGTCAGTTCATATTTGTAAGCTGCTCTGGAAGTTCTGAAAACTGAAATATAGGGTAAAAATATTGTAATGAATAATAAATCCATGCGTCCGTTTATTAGAAATTGTGCGTTTAACACACAGTGGTTTTCATCAGAACAAGGGGAAGGGGTCGCAGCTCAGTGGTAGATCACCTGTTTTGCAGAAGGTCCCAGGTTCAATCTCCAGGTAATATTGGGAGAGACTCCCTGCCCGAAACCCTGGAGAGCTGCTGCCAGTCGGTGAAGACAATAGTGAGCTAGATAGACCAAAGGCCTGACTTGGTTTACGGCAGCTACTACCTATGTTCCTGTGTACCATTTGCTCTCCAGACTCAGCTGTAGCAACTCCTGTCTACCTGCTCTATCCACATCTTTTAACATTCTTCCTAATCTGTTATAAAAATTCAGTCACTCCAATGAAGCAAAAATGGAGTAAAAAAACCCAAACTTTGTCCAAACAGAATATAGTCAAAGGAAAGCAAAATGGACACAAGATGGAATGAATGTGGTCAACAACAGGGAGGGAGCAAAAGTGTTATTGAGGGCAGTACAGTACAATTTCTCAGCATTATCTGAGGCTCTCCCAGCTTTGACTCCAGGGAAATCCCCCTCTCCACACAATACAAGGCAAAAGCATGTCTTTCAAACCCATTAAGGTCCTCCGGCACAGAACTGCGGTTCATGCAAATCTCCCAGTGCCAACAACAATCATTAACTGGGAGAAGCAAATTTGTAAACCCTAACCACAGAAAGATTCACACTGAAGCAAAGATTAGAAGGGAATTCTAACCAGTAATGCCCAGCAAAGCACACAGTCTTCTTCCCCCACCAAAGAACACAAATGGAAACGGAAGCAGTTGACAGGCAAATGAGTGATCCCTGAAAAAGCCCGCATGGAAGATGAAACGTTCAACATCTGTGACAAAATCCCAAGTCAGACACCCAAAGATAAAATGTAACACTGAGCCATATTCACTTCTGGTTGGCTTGGCACAGAAAAAGTCTGCATTTCTTTTAAGCAATAAAACCTTTTAATTTTTTATGCTTCCCACACACACACACACACACACACACACACAATCCTGTTCTTTGTGTGTGTGTGGGAAGCATCAAATGAAAAGGTTGATGCTGCTCAGAAGACTTCGAGGTGTATATCGGGGGGTGGGGAGACGAGAGAGCAAAAAACCATATAAATGCAATTATCTTAGATGAGAATATTTGGATCGGAAAATCTGGAGGGGGTCTTGTTTTTGATAAGACAGCCCCGTTTGACACAGGCTGTCACCACTCCAGGCCCCTCCATTGTCAACGCAAGATGAAAGCCCATCAGAAAGTATTAACTTCAGCTTTTAAACATTTTGAAAATGTCAAAGAGGTCACAGCTGATCTGTTCCCTTATCCAGCATATTTACTTGATGAAATTTGTGGTAACAATGTGTTTTTACTTTTCATTCAGGTTGGCCTTAGATCCTGGAAATTGATCACAGGCTAATGAGAGCTGACAAGGGCATAATGTGATTGGCTGGCTTTGTATCAGCCACAGCTGTTGCAGGTACACGCCAGGCGTATTAGAGTTTCGCTAATGGCACTAATTGGGGGCACTGGAAAAAACACCACCACCCAGCCTTGTGGACTTTCCACAGTTGTCACTCAATGGACTCCAGTTGCACCAAAGAGCCAATTTAAGTCATAACACCTTCCTGCATTGACACTGCCTTCGATGTGGCTGCCGAAAAATTGTTACAGCAGTTGAATAGGGCTCCCACCCACTCCCTGCTCTGTCAGCAAAGATACAAAAGGAGGCAAAATGTTTAGCTTGACCTTTAGGGAATGTGAAATGGGCCAGGAAAGTCCTTTAGGCCACAGTACCGTGAGACATGCAAAGGATAGAGGGGTAAAGGGAGTTCTGAAGATGCAGGTAGCTGGCCTCAGCCTCTAAACGGGAAGCTGGGGAGGTAAAAACACATTAAACAGTCCTTGTATCATGCTAATTCTCTTTCACACACACGTGATTCCAAGAGAAAGGTCAGCCCGGCTGTCACTTCCCTCTAACGGATGCTCAGAGACTGTGTGCAGCAAGCGTGAGATATTTAAAAGAAGGAGAAAGAGAAGCCATGATGCAATAGGCCATTTTCTGCATCAACTGTATTAATCATAAACCCTCCATCTTGAGCTGCACGAGAGGTGAGGAGCCAAGCAAGAGGCAGAGGGGCTTCGTTCCCTTCTCTGAGCCAAAGGCATCCTTTCCCTCACCAGGAGATCAGGAGGGGGTAATAATATTAGCCATAATTTATAAGGTAGACGGCCTGGGAAAGAGCTGCAGGCTTAATTGGACAATTGAGTCCATATCCAAGAGGGTGTAGGGAGGAGGAAAACCAGGTGAAATGCAAAGAAAATGGAAGGCGGAGAAAGAAGACAATGTATTTTGTTCCTGGAAAAGGCATTTATCTTCCTCTCTCGGTACACAGATACACAACACACAGACACTATGAGCAGATATTGTCTTCCTGCATCTCAATCAACGGCAGAAAATGAGCAGCCACCACAGCAAAGGGAGGACACAAGATCCTGACACCGCTGTAATTTGTTCTCACAGGCAGATTCTTATTTGTTCCTAACAATTCCAAATATCTTAATTGAGCAAAGTCACATATTTTAGTGCTTGGAGTTAGGGAGACATTCTGCCTAGATTAAGTGAAGGAGGACCTACCTTGCCTTTATTCTTGATTGATTTGCAATCACTTTCATCCGGTGCAATCTTCTCTATGGCTAATGTGAATGAAACAACCTGCACAACGGAGGAGGACTCTGGGTGCTCACTGTAAGGGCTTTTATAGACCTCACAATCTGGGGGAGACACTGGTCACTTGCAAACAACATGCTCTGATAAAGGAAAGGGATGAAGCCCACTTTGACCACTGCTAACCCATTTGGATTAGTAGGATTGGTACAGAACGAAGGGCAACTTACCTATATTGATTACTGGTTACACCTTTGCTAATGTGAGCCACTGTTAAACACCCACACTTCCCCAAGGAAGACCCAGCCTCTGCTAGCATGACCTTCATTTGCCAACCAAGTTCATTCTCCCTCTAAAGATAGCTTGATGGTACCAATGTATTTTCTGGGAGACCTTTCTTCTTCCTACTCCTAAAAAAAGGCTGCTTGTTAACAGGGGAGGAAGAGGTTCCAGCAAGGACCTTGGTCCTGATGTTCTGTTGATGGAGATACAAAAGAAGAGCAAGATCCGAAGAAGCACAGGTTTGGCATTAAAATATCCAAACCTAAATTTGACATAAAGATGGAAGATAGTACAGTTCTGAATTACATTTGGCTACGGATGGGGGCAACCTCTTGTGGGCTACAATAGGGTGTCTCCCTGTGGACAAACTACAGGCAAGCTTCTGCTAGAAGCTTTCAGCACACTTCCCAATGGTTTGTTCTTTATAGCAACTTAATTGGGCTCTAAAATGCTGCACTTGACCTTTGCTCGCAGCCTGACCTTTGCCTCAACTGCTGGCATTTTGACATTGGGCTAGGAAGGTGTGTGCTCAGGCACAAGCAAAGTCACAGGAGTTCCTGGAATATCACCTCTGGAGGAATATCACCTCCCTTCATTTTTCCACTCCAGGACACGATCCTCCCAATAGCGATCCAGGTCCTTCCATGAGAGGAAGCCAGGGGAAGGCCACAAGCCACAGCTGAAAGACCTGGCACAACCTACACATTTCTCCCTCTAATTCAAAACAGGGAATGTAAAACGGAAAGAGTATTGCAAGCTGCATGCTAGTGACAGCCGGCACTCCCAGAGGGGTGACTGCCTTCAAAGACAGGTAAATGAGGGGCCGTATAAAACAGCCAAGTATTGATGTTGTAGTAAAATTCCAGAAAAACACATTGGCAGACAAGTAAATTTGTCACTAATAATTTAATGTAATTTCCCTAAAACGGAGGTAATAGGTACTTGGGGAATACACCTCCAGGGTTTACATCAAATGTTCATGTGGAATATCGCCAAATATTTTTTTTTTTTTTTAATGTAGATGCTTTGTCTGACATGTTAGTTTATGAGAAAAATCATTCTCTTGAAAAGATGAGGTGGGGGGATTGGAGGAGGAGGGTGTAAACCTCCAAACAGGCACAGCCTGGATCCCCCAACCTGCCCCCCACCCACTATAAGATGACAAGCTCCTGCGGTTGATGTGATGCAGAGGTTGTTTGTTGGGGTTTGCCATGCCTTAAAAATGACGGACTCCAATTACCAAATATTAACAAACCAATCATCTTACAAATATGGTTTCCTCTGTCGCTCCAGTTTACAGAGTGTCTAACATCAGACTCATTTGTAACATTCCAAAACAGCATCTTTGTTTCCCTGCTGCAAAGTGACAGCTCAGATCGTGTTTAGTTGCATCCATTCAACCCCCCAACCCTCAGAAAATCAAGTATAAAAAAATTATTTTCTTCTCTGTGTGTTAATGTGATTTCTTTTAAGCTCATCTCTTCAGATGACTCGCTGCATGGGTCCAAGAGATGCTTAAATACCTTTATTAATTAGAACATGTTGCCAGATTCCCCCCACCCATTTTGTTTAAAGCTGTGGGAGGTAATTCACATAGCAGAAACTACCAAGGCCAAAAAGTGCCCCCTCACAATTGCTTCGTTTCCAAGACCTCTTTGCCGTTTACCTTGCAATCGTAACCTAGAAATCTGAATTGCACTGCAAATGCTGCAAGCTTACGATGGAGGTGGTGGGTAAGGCCTGCCCCAGGCTGCAGCAAGGGAAGGTCTGGCAAATGAATGAGGAAGGAGATGGAGAACTAGAAAAATCACAATTTGATACGAAAAATAATAATAATGGTAGAAAGCCCATCATACAGGAAGCTGACAGGGTGACGTGAATTCAGCATACAATGAAAGGCTCCGCTCTCTTAAAAAGAAGCATCCAAATATGGCCACTCTCTGTGTGGGTTTCATCAAATGGGCAAGTTTAATGTTGTTTCTGCTGCCACCGCCCACAAAAGAAAAGCCTGATCCAATTTAGCAGAAGGTCACACGAAGAGGTCTGCATCCACAAGCACAGAACCCAGGCTTTCGTCTGCCGTCGGGCCTGGCTGGGCTAGGAGGAGTGATTTGTTAGCGTCATGCCTGTGCCTCCTGCATCCCTTGCGCTGCAGGCAGGCTGGTCTTTGAGATCCTTGCAGTTCAGCCCTATGCAGTGCTGCTGCCTTTTTCTGAGGGTAACCCTCCTTGGCCCTGTAACACCACTAGCTGGGAACCTGGTAGAGAAATGTCCCTGGTGGTCTCTGTCTCTCCAGGGAGATACTTGCCTAGTCTTCCCTGCTCATTTCCCCCAAACAATTGTTGTAATAGAGGGAGACTTAGGAAAAGGCCCAGCATGGAAAAATAATCTTTAGTCCTGTGTTTATTAGTGAAACGCAATCCCATTTTTTCCACCAGGCAATGGAACATGCAACTGAATCAACTCATCCCCAGCAAAAACACAAACCAGTTTAGAAAGAGATGAAACCAACACAGAAACACACTCACAATCCCCTAAAATATGATCTGCCTGTGGCCCAATTAATGGATTGAATGGATTTCTGAAGGCAGGTGAAAGCTAGCAATACCACTGAAGGTTCTGCAAACTAAATAAACTTCAGTGCATTGTTTGAATTATACAGATATATACAGATGGTTTGTGACCATGCCATCAAAGCTGGAACATTTTCAGAAGGCAGCTCCACTTGAAATCCACATTTTTAATCTGTGATTAATGAAATGTTTGATTAATGAAACCAACAAATCCTTTACAATCTCTTAACAAACAGAAGACGTGTCCAGTGTGTTATGATCAACCCTAAGAATTGCAAAATACGAAGGCATCTGGCCCCCACTTTTAAGACTGGATAAATTGAAGTCATTTTGTTACATAATACCATGGGGATATTGGGTGAGCTCCTTTGAGTTTCCTTTTTCTGCTGTGTGAAACTCAAAAAATATCTTTTTTTTGGGGGGGGGGTCCTCAGCTATCAAGAACAACAGAAACATACTTTTAAAAAAGCGAACAAAACAAAAGGAAGTTCAGACGCTCATAAAATCAGCTGCTTCAGAAGAAGGAACGTTAAACATGCCCCAGTCTCTAGAGGGCCCTGATGCAACAATGAAAGTCAGCCATACTGTTATTATGATGCTTTATCATTTCAAAGCCATAGGCTGGGAAAACGGGAAAGGCCACCATTGTTAAGGAAATTCACAAAGAAATTAAAATTATTCCCCCCCCCCCAGCAGCCTCCTTCCTGTAATTTGCTTTCTTCTTGCTGTTTCCTCTTCAACTCATTTATTCACTGGACATTCCTTAAGGCACTGGCAATAGTAAGGGCTCTCCAATTACATTCACCAAGGCAGAAACGGAAACATTTTCGTCGAGCTTGCAACACATTTGGCAAAAAACAAAACCAAAACCCAATTCATTTCATTGTATCACTAATCATTATGGTTTGATAACCTATGGCATGGCTGCTGCTCTCCATTCTCCATGTATTACAAATAAAATAAAATACCATTTCTGCCCCTCTCACTGAAACCTAAAGAAGCAGGATGCTGGTCTGGTGCCTCAAAATTAACAGAGAAGGGCTATCTCTGAGGACCAAATTGTGCTGTGGGCCAGCTGCTTAAAATGGGCAACAATTTGCAAGGGGAATTTGCCCTTTCCTTCCCTCCCACAGCCTCATCACTTCCTTTTGGCAAACTGTAGCACAACCACCACCTGCCCATCTGCATAGGGAATGTGGGAATGTGAGCCATTCTGCACCCCAGTTCCTTGAAAGAGAAAAAAATATCTGGTTTCGATTCTACAGTGGGTGTGCTCACAAGATTGTGGCATAAAATGAACCCTTGCCCAGTTGCTGTCTACCTGTGGGCAGATCTTTCTTTCCATGATCTACACAAAGCAACTCTCACACGTGTTCAAAATGCACACAGGTCAGAAAAAAGAATCAGGCAAAGAAAATGAAGATGTGGAGCACCCCCCCCCCCCTTCTCCACTCTGCCCCCACATTGCAGAATTGGAATTTTGCACAGCAGTGAAGAGTGATATCAGCCGAGCCTTTGTTTAGAGCAGGTAAAAGGAGAACCATGAAGATTCACAGATTCTTAGAGGGGAAATCGGCTCCTTAAAATTGCATTACTGACGTTGATGATTCATATTACAAATAGCGCGATTTCCCCATATAAATCTGAATTTCATTTAAGATATTGCAAGCTTAATAAGAACCGAGGCTTCGTTTTTCCAAAGCAATAAAGAATGAGGCACCTGCCACAAGCCAGAGAGCTGATAGACTGAGGGAGGGGATGGGGAGGAGGGGGGGGGAGAGGCTCCAGGCTGAGCAGCCCTGGGACAAGAAGAGTTATGGATTGTTATGGGGGGAAATTAGAGCCCATTCGTCATCTGTTACCAAAAGAGGGACGTCATGGTGTGAATTTAGAACGCGACCCAAAGGCTGCTCCTTGTAGCCTACACAACAACAACTGTGCCCAGGGGGAACCCAAGGAAAACAAGCGCAGCCCACCCAGAGGAAGGGAAACACGGAGGAGCTGCTCCCTCACCACCCCAACTGTCAGGTACAGCCAGGAGGGGGCTGAGCTGATGGCTGCGGGCTGCATTTGAGTGGGTCTCATGCTCAGGCTTCTTCTCCTGTGCAGCTGGACCTCTGGGCTGGGGAGGGGGAGGCACACCAAGCAGAGGAAAGTGCTACTATTAGGATCGCTCCGAGGGCCAAAATGTGTGAGCAATGGGTGGTTTAACACTCTCTCCCATGCCATTTCCCTAATAAAAATCATAATCATTAGGAAACCAAAGCTGATGTGTGTGTGTGTGTAGGATTTGCATGTTCCCTGTTCTCTCTTCCTGCCAACCACCCAAAGATGCAGAGTTTGTGTGTTCATGCAAATGCCTGAGCACGGCTTAGGTACTTATCCATTGCACAATGGGCAAGGCACCCCGGGGCTACATCGCCTCACTGGCTCCCCAGGGGTGAGCATGCCATTTCTAGCTCCAGGCCGTCCTCTCAATTTCAAGTCCCCCAGGAGCAACAGCAGGTGGTCTCCATTGGTGCTGGCCCACATCCCCTATGCTTTACTTTAGGACTAGAGGGTTAGTTTATGCTAGGGCTGGAGCTGGGCTAACCTACAAGCCCAGCCTCAGTCCCCTGAAGAGCTTGGTGTTGCTTCCCCAGGATAGCAGATTTGTGCAAAAAGGCCCTAACCCAGAGGACTGGCACTAGGGCTAAAGCACCCCCCTTTAAGCCCCCCACACACCCAGAGGTGCTGTGCCCTCCACTGCACGTGAATGAAGGTTGCCTTCTACAACAGTGTCAGAAAATGACAACAGCCAGGAAATTGAAAGCCAGGAGGAGACGGGGTCCCTTTGTGATTTGCACAAGTGCTGAAAAGAGGAAGGGAGGGTCGGGGAGGCTTAACTTTTAATTTCCTGGTTGTTATCAGTTTAAATAACAACCTGACTGTTATTTAAATACATTTCCCCTTTTTCTCATTTCTTTTTTTTTGGGGGGGGGGGGTTAAAGAGAATTTGGAGAAAAAGGAATTACTTTTTTTTTTTCTTCCAGTGACAGAAGATGAGGAGGGCTGGTAGTTTGCTTTTCGTATGCATCTCCGTTTCCTGGCATTTCATATGAATATTTTATGTACCTTTGCAGACACTATTTGCACACTGAGCCACGGCTGCTGAAGCAATGCTCACTTTTGGCTCAAGAGCCCTTCACTATCCAGTGGTGAAAGACTCGTCCTGCTGGCCAGTTTCCCCCCAAAGCAGGAGACCCTGGTGAGCCACAACTGCTAAGCTTCTCCCTGTCCCACTGCCTCCACTTTTGTCCCCTGGGAAAGGCACCTTGGGTGGATGTCCTGAACAGAAAGCACTTGACAAGGGTTTATATAACACACGCTCTCACACACGTTGCCCTAGAACCCCAGAGCCTGATCAAGCAGACCCATTTCTCCTCCTTCCCCTACCCAGGATACTCCCCACAGACTCCCCTGATCCTTTGTCTTCAGAGTTTTCACCAATCTTTCTAAGGGGTCATCCACACTTTTACTTGACCTGTATTTTGATTGTATTGCGTACCAATTAATTTCTCCGGGTCCAAGAGCTTTTCTCATTGTTCTGCGGCTGTGCCTTGTGAAAATCCAATCTTACCTGCTGAATTGAAACTCTGTTAAGCAAAATCTCTCTTCAGATTTTCTGCGCATCTGATAAGATCCGATTCAGCGGGTAAGATCGGGTTTTCACAAGGCACAGCTGCAGAACAACGAGAAAAGCTATTGGACCCAGGGGATTTAATCAATACACAATATGATCAAAATAAGGGTCAAGAGAAAGTGTGGATGAGCCCTAATATAAAATACATAATTCTGGAACTTGGAGACCTTTCCCCCAGCAAGTCATGTGAAGTTGACAATGTTATGATAAAGAAGGTAATGGCACAAATATCCCCACCTTAGTAGGGCGTAGTAGCAACATTTGTGCATCACCACAACACAAAATTATTGTATCTGAGAATCAGTACTGAATTCCCACTTTCGGGATTTTCTCCCACTGTGTGAAGGGTTCTATGTGTCATAGAATGGGAATGGGACTCTAAGCAAGAAAGCCTGCATGCACACACAAGGAAAATACAGAGGTGTGTTGCAGGGGTGCACACGTTGAAATCTAAGCACATTTTCCTTAAAATAAAAATACATGGGAGGCTAGGAGCCAAAATGGGAGCCATTTGGGGACCCAGGTAGATTTCCTGCTGACTGGGAGGCTCCTTAACCTGCTACCTGGCTAAGAAAATAGTATTGAGTCAAGTCCTCTGAAACGGAGAGCAACTGTTTCTCCCTTTATTTTAGGAGGGGGAATTTTTGAAGCTTGAACTAAAACAGCTCAAAATCCTTAGGCTATTTCTCCCCACTGGACTCAGTCAAAAACCAGAGGAGTTTTTAACCCGGCCCTGAAGCTCTTCCTGTGGAGGTGCTGGGAGGGCTGGGAGCCCCCTTTCCTCCCACATGGGCAAGGCAGGAGCCAGGGCTGCTGCTGCAAAAAAGCCACGTTGGCTGGTGCAGATAAAAGGCCCTGCCCAACCAATCAAGTGGGCAAGTCTGGTCCGTGCAAGAGCCCTACATCCAGGACTTCTGAATCCAGGCAGCACAAAAGGGGATTTTGCGAGCATCTTGCCATCCGGCTGCCCTCGCCTTTGCTCTTCTCTGCAGGCTCACACCTTGCCAAGTGCCATTCAGTTTGGCTTTCTTTCTGGAACACCTTGATCTCCTTCTCCATTGTGCCTCGAAAGCTGCTCCGCTTTCATGTCAGACTTCGAGGCTCACTAGGCCGGTTTTGTGCTGCTTCTGCTGCTGCTTCTGCTACTGCTACTGCTGCTGCTGCGAGATTTTTGGTTGCTTTTTATTTGACCTGTAATCTTGCTTTCCTTTGGAGACCAGAACGTTTAATGTTTGGAAGGGAATCTGCTTCGTGTCTCTGAAAAGCCAAAAATCACCTTGCAGGTTTATGTTAAAATAAAAATAAAAAGGACATTCCTCCCACATTTTGGGGGAAAAAACCATTTGTTCCCTGTGGAGAAAAAATCCACTGCAGAACAGGGATAGTCAAGCAGCAATGACCCCTGTCACACTGCAAAAGGAATGAGAAAAGACTCCTTTGGGTTTTGTTGGGAGGAAGGTGGGATATCATCATCATCATCATCATCATCATCATCATCATCATCTGTCCTGATTTGGACACTGTAGGTTCATATCTCCTTAAAAAAAAGCAACTGTCAGACAAATACAAAAATATCCAGACCGGGCTGCAATACTATGTCCAATTCCTCAGAAGCAAACCTCCAAGAGGTCAGGCACCAGGGGCTTTCCCAGCTCAGTGGTATCCTCCTGCCCTGCCTTATCACTCAGTCATGATGCAATTTCCTTCCCACTAACAATCCAAGAAGATGCTCACAGAAAAAGTCTGAGAATTGTTCTAATACCTCCAGGGGTGGATGATGTGGAGCTTTAATCTGGCATAGTCCCTTTTAAAGATCCTAAATCGGGGGGGGGGGGGAGAGAGCGCAATAGTGAGAGCGAGAGAGACAGAGATAGGGAAAGCTCCCCTTTGTGTAAGCCTCCCCCTCCCCCCAGGTAAAGGAAGGACAACTCCAAAAGTCTTTGTTTTTTTTCCAGCCTGACAAACGGGCATGAAATAAGAGGCTGACATCGGCCTCTGCAGGTCATTCAAGTCAGGCTGCTGCATGTCAGAATTCAAACTGCTTCATCCATCAATGGCAGACCAAAAATTAACGTGGCTTGGAAACTCTGCAGCGAGACAGTAACAGCCCAATTGAAAGTCTGACCTTCCAAGAACGCTGGGGTGAGATGGAAAAAGATGGAAAAATTATTTCACGCCCTGCACCAAAGCGGACAATGCAGAGCAGAGAGATTTTAAGTTACACACACACACAAAATTCCGTTCAACCCCCAGCAAGCAATTTAATTGTCAAAGCTTGGTGTATATTGATATTTTAAGCAGTAGAACCCGCATTCAGCATACACAAGCCTTCAAGTGCTTTCTTGGGTAAATCAGGATTTTTAAAAAAATCAAATTGATTCTGCATGCAGATTTCAATTGCTGGACCAGGATACTCTGTGCTGGGTGCACACAAGACACAAGACCTTGCTTGCCGCTAAGGGGGGCAGGATCTAGGAAGGCAACTGCCCAGCCCCCTGATTCGCTGGATGGAAGAACTACTTAATGGTGCTTGAAAGAAAGAGGGCTCCCTTCAGTGACAAAGACAGGCTGAGCAGTCCTAAGAGCTGGTTTCTTTGAATTACTGCAAAATCCAAACAGGGCCAAGTGAGGGTTGGGAAGGTGGGTCCATCTCAGCACATTCCTAAGCCTGACTACCAGACATGAGGCAAGGAAAGACAAGACCTCACCTCAGTGCTCCTTGAGTGCCTGCCGCTTTGTTCCAGGCATAAACACAATCTGAAAGAAGAAAAGGGCTGGAGAAACCAGTTACTGGTGATGGTGAAGGAGCCAAACGTCTGGAGGGTTGTAAAGCCCTGCTTGTCTTTGCACACGGCTGGAGCTGGGAGGTGCTACAATTTGCAAACATGCAGAGAAGAAAATATTCTTTGTGGGAGCACAGTGAAGCTCTGCAGTCATGAAAGACAATTCCTGCAATTACTTGGAGGGGATTATTTGCTCATTTTATAGTTCTGTCAACTGCAGTGTTACTGGAATATCAGGCTGTTGTGATTTACCGGGTTGGCATCCTTAGCAAGCATCAATGTGTAGCACAAATACCAATGGAGACAAGACCATAGTCCCCCTTGCACATGCCCCCAAACTGAGGGGTGGGGAACCAGACACTAGGGGGCCTAGTATGGGCTACAGTGCCATTCCCCGCCCCGCCCTTCCCCGCCCCTCCCTCCCTGTGTGTGTGCCAAGTGAGGTTGCTTCCAAGCAATCACTATTCTGTTAGTGAGATTCAACAAATTATGCAACAAATTCCAGGTGCATAATTAAAGTGGATTTGGCTTTCTTGGGCACCCAACTTGCTTCCCCCTTAAACCAGACTTTATGTAATAAGGAAAATATTGTGGAAATGTACAGGAAAGTATGAGATGTCAATGGTTGGACAGACCTCCCCACAAATGAATAAAAATGAATGCTCAGCAAACAGCAAATATCCTACAACATCCCCACAAACTTGGAGCAAGCATATCAGGCTGGGTGCTCCATGAACAGGTTATCTGGAAGCAATCTCAGAAGGAAAGCAGGAGCATCGTGTCTAAATTGGGAGCTCCTGGCCCTGGAAAAAGAGGGAATGAGAACTTGAATGGAACACTAGAGCTAATAGTCTAAGAGGCATAGAGACGAGTGCCCCCCCCCCCCCATAACAGGCTCTCTCCAGAAATACAACTCCCAGAGCTCCTTTGTTCCTGCTGGCATTTCCCAGGTACAGACAGGAAGTGGCAACATGGTGTGGTAGCAGAAGGGAGGGACAAGCCCAGCCATTGCCAGAGTTATGCTGGTTCCAGGACTGGTGAGAGGAAGGATGCCAGTGCTGCTGATGGGATTTACAAGCCTGAAGATGGAAAGGAACAAATGCACCAGGCCTCCAGTTACCAAAGTGCACAGAACTGCTGACACTAAATCCCAGGGATGGGGTCTAAAGGGCACCTGCCACTTGTGCTCAGGTAATATACATACCTGCCGTGTCTGACTATAAATTCAAGTTTAGCTGCCAGAAACAAAAGGAGCTTAAACAGAGGCATTTAACGAAGCTAAAGGGCACCCATCAGTCCTCTCATTTAAAAAAAGGAGACGTGGGATTGGTGAGAGTGAGGGACAGAGAGCCCCTGTGACCCCTTTATCCCAGGCCAAGACAAAGGAAGCCAGGGCAATGCTCTTGCAGTAGCATTTGGGAGTGACCAAGGCTTTGGGTCATCTGCTTTTGCTCCTCCAAGCTACCAGCTTTTGGCCCATGGAGCAATGGCAAGCCTGCACTCTGGCCCCTTCACTGACAGGCTTAGTGCCACAGCAGGCAGCAGAATTCATCAGTGGAATTTCCAAGACTCAGAATTCCAGCCACATAATGAAATGGGAAACAACCTTCAGCAAGGTCTGGATCAACTCATCCAGCTGCTCCAGTGTCAATAGTGTGTGTGTGGTCGAGGAGAAGGGCTTCCTGGCTCCCCCTTCCCTTTGCTCATGTGGTACCTCTGCATGTCCAGGGTCTGGCCTGAAGAAGGCACAGGAGGACACCACCAGTGTCTGGTCAGTGCCTGGGCCACCTGGGAGCCATGCTGTCTTCTGTTCCATGACAGAAGCAGGGCAGAAATTTGAGAAAATCAACAAAAATCAGCCATCTTTGCACATCATTTTCAAAGTGCACATTCCCGTTTTACACAAAATTTGAAACAAGTCTCTATACCCCGTTCCTTTTCTTAACACTGAGCGTATCTATCAAAATAACTGAGAGCTCATTTAATAAAAATAAAGGGATGCAAATGAGTCAGAATCATAAAAACAATTAGATTGATGGACACGTCTTGGTTGCTGTAATTACCAAAGGTGTATCATTTTCTAAACTCTCGTTGCATTAAATGGGTGACATACATTTATTGAAAGTAATTAGCACCTTAGTGACAATGATTTGATTGACTGGATTTCTCTCTGTGTAATAAAATCCTGCTGCATTGGCAACTGTATCCAGAAAGACAGACAGCATGAACATTTTGCTGATTGTCGCTCATTATTATCACCCCCAGAGGCAGAATTATGTCAGGGTCTCCTCTAGCTACGGCAAACCTTGGGGGCAGGCGGGGCAGGGTAGATGGGAACCATGTGGCTCCTCGAGTGGGTCTCGACTCTCCCTAGCGGGCCACACATGGCTCTCCTTGGGCTGCAGCTGCCCCAGGCTTTGCTTCTCCACTTTCCCCAATAGCCCATTATTACCCTCCAATCACTTCCTCTTCCAGCCTACAGCTTTTGTGGGTGGAGCTGCTGAACCTGCCCTTTCTTCTTTTCCCCGTTCTGTCCACCTTCTTCACATCCTCCTTCAGACAGACCTTTGTCAGCTTATTAGGCCACCTGCTATGCTCAGCTTCTCCAGGCAGCATGTCTCTCTCTGGTGGAGATGTTACATCTGGGAGGAAGCCAAGAGGCTGTTCTCTGACAAACTCAGGTCTACCTGATCCTAGTTCTGGAGAGGAACTCCAGGCAAAAACATTTCAGCTGGAACCCTCTTATGTAAGACCAAAGGCAAGTGGGACTGTAAGAACAAGTCATCTTTGAAGGCACACACCACCCACACCAATGAACCGAGAATCAAATTTCTGTTTGTAAATCCATAAGATGCATGCTGTTTGATGAGAATCTCACATAAAGGTCTCATTAAAAATAAATAAATAAATGGAGACACTATTTTTGTCTCTGTAGAGTCAAATCTGGCCAAGCCTTCCACAGCAGCTGTTCAGCTGTCAGCATTTATCATTATGGCCAACATTAGACATTTGAACTTTCGCCCCAGATTTAAGACCTACCACAAAAAGAGCCATAGTTTTATTATGATAAGTCATTGGGGGGGGGGGAGAATATTGCTGGGTGGGTAGAGCATCTGCTTTGAATGCAAAAGTCCCGGGTTCAGTCCTCAGCTTCTACAGGTGGAGCTGGGAGGGAAGGACCCCTGTCTGGAAGCCTAAGAACACAAGGAGAACCCTGAAGCTGGATCTGACCAAAGGGGGCCCATCTCACACCACTAAGGCTTGCGCAGGTCTGGGCCTGGCAGGGAAGCTGGAGGCATAAAATTTTGAATAACCCTGCAGTCCACAAAGGTCAATTCCTGTCCCCTTCTGGGATTTGAGAAGAACCTTCTTTGGCTTGTATTTGGTTCAGTTCTTGCATGAAGTGGTGGATCCTGGAGGTGGGGAAAGGGCCCACACACTGGACATCTTAACAGGATGCAAGTATTGGATAAAGGCAGGACAGGCAGAGAAGGGAGCATAAGAACACAAGAGCCCTGACTGACCAGACCAAAAAGGTGGGCCCAGCATCCTTCTCAAAGTGGCTAGCCAGATGCCTCCAGGAAGCCCACAAGCAGGACATGAAGGTCACAGCCCTTTCCCATTGCTTCTCCTTGGCAACTGCATTCAGTGGTAGACTGCCTTTGAAACTGGAGGTTCCACCAAGCAAGGGAATGCAAGATCTTACCCTGTCTCTTGTTTTCTCTCCATAAGTCCTCTTGGCTATATATGGGCAGCGCCCCAAACACATCAACACGCAGCTAAAAAATTATGAGCAAGAGCTACCTGTGTTGTGCATGTCCTCTGCTTATAATTCCTGTCACCCAAACTCTGTGGTCCTCCTGTATGAGGAAACTAGCTGACAGAAAGAAGCATTAGGAGTGGTTTGACTACGCCTTTAAAATGCCTTAGGCCCCGAGGGCCAGTGGAGAAGATGTGCAGCTCCTTTTCATGGGCATTTCTCTGTCTCTGCAATTAAACAGCAACAACATCTGTTTCGCAGGCATTTTTCTGGAAAAAGCCAAGACCATTTGGGGAGCCGTCCTGCTGCATGGATATGATCTGGAAGCTTTGGCTTCCCTCTCCAGAGCCAAATGTCTTTTGCATTTACAAAAACAGGCCTCCATTCAGTGATGGCAGAAACCACTTTCCATTTTCCCCCTGAACTCCCCAAGGAAGGAGTGGGGACCTCATGTCAAAAACCCTCACTTTAGAACAATAAATAAATAAACCAGCCAAAGCCTTCCCGAGGCTGGCCAACTGTAGCATAAGTAATTCAACAGGCCGAGAGATGCCAGATAAATTTGATTACTATAAAAGATGGGAATATGTTGCTTTCCTCTGAGAATTCGCAGAAGGGGTCAAAAACAAAGCAGCACTGAAAGAGAACGATTTCATGTTGCTTCCCATTCAAGGCAAAAATCCAAAGGCAGCTCTGTAGAAAGGGGCTCATGGACAGCCCCATACCCAGGGTTTTCTTGCCACTTGGGCACCAGGAGAGGGAGGCGGAAGTCCTACTGTGGTGGAGGAGGCTCACCCTCACGAGTCAAGCTTAGTGTGGTAGACAGGGAAAAGAATACAACACAGAAATATGCAATATCCTGCCTGAGGTTGCTCAGGAACTCCCTCCTAGAAATAGGCCAGCGCCAGAATTTCTTGACTCTGGGCTGGGTCAACGGTGCAGCGACCCCCACTAGCGCCTGGGGAGGAGCCTTTTTTAAGAGATCGCCCAAAGTTGTTGAGATATTTTACTAATTAAATTTCTATACCACCCTTCATCCAAGGCTCACAGGGTGCTTAGAAGCAGTGCTCCCCATTTTTAATCTGCCATTCTCCAAAGAGAAAAGCAATTCAGCTTACAAATAACTTCTTACAGCACTGAAAGATTCCAGCATCACTAAACGGGAAGAGATCCTATCCAGGTAAACAGCATCGAACAACAAGGGTACATAATTCCCCCCCCCCCCCAATAGCTTTTCTCCTGCCCTCCTAACTTCCCCTCAAAAGGGAATTAGCCTAGCAAAACTAATACACAGAAATCTGCTACAGTTGCCAATGATCCTTGCATTTCAGCAGCATAATTAATTGCTTTCCACCACAGTGTTATTTAACAAACACCCGAAACCTCACTGGGAGGACGCTGTTGTGCAGACCAGGCCTGCTACAGACAGGAGTGGTGCCTGGCCCAGAGACCTACAAAATGAACAAAAGGCTCCTGCGGATTTTAATAAGACCGATCCACTTATGGATCATAAATCACACAGAAACCCACTTGCAGCCCAGAGATTTGGGTTTTTTTTAGCAGGGGTGGGGGAAGGTGTTTCTGCACACCACTCTTCTGCCCATCCCATTTTGCTTGTTCTCTTCAAGGAGAACATTTGACATTCTTGCATCAAGCAGAAAGGCAAAGGATGCAAAAGATGGGTGGGAATCTTTGCATCCTAAGCCTGGAAACTGGGAAGAGCATAATTGCACCACTTTTATTATGGCTAGATTAAAAGCACAGAGCAGACAATGGTGTCCCCTCTAAACAGCTCAGGCTGCTTTGGGCCGCCTGGGCCACCAACCGCCGTCACCCACAGAGAGGTTTGCATGAGTGGATGTGTGCATATTTTGGTATGATGAGAAACGGCTGTGCAGCATTTTCAAGGCACACTCATGTTCATGATGGACGATACATTTAACGTAACTGTGGGACCACTCACACAGTTTTCAGAAGCTGGGACAGGTGGCAAGGCAAAGTGAGGGGCAAACTGCCCAGAGAGTGAACTATGTCAGGTGTTGCTTCTTCCAAACAAAGCACTTCACAAGCCACACAGTCAACATACACGTTTGGTCAAAGGCCTGCAGCTCACAGAGATCAGTCAGAATTCACCGTTGTCCACAAAGCACATCAGACGGACAGCAGTAAAGGGCACAGCAGTGAAATTAATTCAAGATGACAATTGTACATTATGTTGTGTGCATCCTAATTGTGACACTTTCTCGTGAGAGGGAGGTTAACAAATGAAAGCAACAGAAACAGAAGTCAGGCTTCAGAGAGATTTCCCGCAAAGGTGGTTTAAAGAGCTCTGCTCCTTTGTGAGGAGGAGGAGGAGGAGGAAGAGGAAGAGGCTGCAGCAGCAGGAAAATGGCAGCCGCTGATAAGGAACACTGGAATTTGGAAAGAAAAATGGGAAGGGGGAGGTTCTGCATCTCAGGAAATATTAAAACGAATAGCCCAGGGGTGGCCCAGATTCACCGTGTGCGTTGGGCAGGAATTTTTCATTTCATACATCATTTGCAACTTGCTACAGCCGACCCACAAAATCAGTCCAGAAAATGAAATGTTGAAAGGAGAGACCCTTTTTTCTGCAGCCTTTTGTGCAGCTACCCCTCCCCTTCACCAAGTTGCAGGTGATCTGGGCTGCTGCTGCCTTCCTAAGATTTCTTGGGCAGTGCAAAACGAGACAAAGACATTGACAGCTTTAAGCCAAGCCTTTCCCCATGTTTCCTTTGAATAATGATTATGGTAATGATGATGGTGATAAATAACGAAAGCAGCAATCAATGTGGTCACATCATATTTTATGTAGGGGGCTTCCCCCACCCCTACTCTGGCACACATGCTTCCAAAGGTTCTTATACTAAAATTTTAACACACAATCACAAATGAAGGACCACTTGAAAACCTCTTTCTAAAAAAGGAACCAGCAAGCAAAGGGAAAAGACACATCAAAGGTAAACAGCAGTAGTAGATTCTCTACAATCAACTAGTCCCTTACTAAAGTGGGGAAGGAAAGAACAACAGTGGTGAAGAGCCACCAGGGGGCTAGCCAGAGATCAAGGTTCTGTCACCTGCTAAGGTTAAGGTGCACCCCCCCCCCGAAACAGCTGTCCTTAACTCTTGGCCTACCTGGCAGCAAGTCAGTATGTCAAGTCCCCAATCTGGGATCAAGCCACATGTCCAAAGTCCAAACTGCAGCATGGTCCTGGAGCATCCAAAGTGAGGACCAGCAACATGAGCAGACACAGCACCTCAGCTCTGCTGCCCTTTTATACTTTGCAGGCTGATTGCAGCATCTGGGCTTGATGAGGCATGTGACCCTCAACTGTCCCAAGCCTACTCCAGCTGAGGAACCACACACTTTCTCCCAGAGACAGCAAGCCCCACCTAGTCATCTAGTCTAGTGAGCTGGGCTGTGGGCGCTTGCCTACCTCAGCCTCCTGGAGTACTCTGCCTGCTGCTTCCTACGCCTCAGAGCGTTTGTGGAGACAGGGGCCCTTCTGGCTCCGGTGATGAGTCCTGCTGCTCTGATTCATGTGCATTGACCCCCCCCCCCATCCCTCACCATCCTCCACCACCATCTGAGTACTTCCTACACCAACCTCTCCTTGAGATATTTGAAGATGGCTATCATATCTTCTCTCTGTCTCCTCTTTTCCAGACTAAACATACCAAGTTCCTTCAAGTGTACCCCATAAGGCTTCTGTTCCTTCTAGACCCTTGATCATCTGACCCTTGATCATCTTAGTTGCCCTCCTGTACACATGTTCCAATTAATCAATTTCTTTCTTAAAGATATGATAACCATCTTCAAAAATCTAAAGGGTTGTCACATGGAACATGGAGCAAGCTTGTTTTCTGCTGCTCCAGAGGGTAGGACCCGAACCAATGGCTTCAAGAAATGAGATTCCAACCAAACATGAGGAAGAACTTTCTTATAAGAGCTGTTTGACAGTGGAACAGACTCCCCTGGAAGGTAGTGGACTCTCCTTCATTGGAGGTTCTTAAGCAGAGATTGGATGGCCATCAGTCAGGGATTCCTGCATTGCTGGGGGATGAGACTAGATGAGCCTTGCAGTCCCCAACTCTACAATTCTATGGCTCTAAGAAGAGGACAGACCAACAGAGCCTGCAAGCAGAGCATGAAGGCATCACTTATCCCTTGCTGTTTTCTTCCAAGCAATGCAAATTCAGAGGTAGACTGTTTCTCAATATGAAGGCTCCATTCAGCTATCCAGTGGCTGTGAATTCCCAAAATTAATCATGCACTGTGTGAAGAAATAGCTAAATTATTTTTGTCTGTTCTGAATCTATTGCCCATCCACTTCACTGTATAACCCTGAGTTCTAGTGTCAAAAGAGGGGGGGAGCTTTTCTCTGTTCTACTGACTCCTCACCTTGAAGAATTTTATAAACCTTGCAGACAACTTCTTTTCACCTCCTCCCCCAAATTAAAAAGCTCCAAATGTTTCAGCCTTTCCTCTTAGGGGAGGTTTTCTGCACCTTTTCTGCACCTTTCCCAGTTATGTGATATCCTTTTTGAGATACCCAAAGTGCTCACACAGGTTAGGCCGCCCTGAGTAAGCCACCCTGAGACTAGCATTTCAGCCCCTTTTCTAATACTCCCAAGCATGGAATTTGTTCTGTTGTATTCCAGAAAGTTAGTCTCTGGGGTTACCTGAAAGGCTTTCAAGTTAGTAAAAGCACAGTATATCAAGAGAACATATTCTAAAATTGCAACCACCCTGCTTTTGATGATGGCGCAAGTTTCAATATCACCTTCAACTGCCGTGCAGTTCCATCAGAACAAATTAAGAGGTGCTTATTCTGTTGCAAACAGTTCTTGACCACATTGCTTAATAATAAACAACATGTTAAAACAGCATCTCAAAAGACAAACTATAAATATTTCAAGTCATAAAATCTAGGCATGGTCTGTTTTGGGGTCCCATGTCCAGAAAATCCGCACAGGCTCATCAACTCCTGTGCCTGGGGACTTCGCTAGGTTGTTGTGTTGGCATCGAAAACAATGCCCACGACCTATTTGGGGGTTAATCTGACTAAATGGAACCTATTTGTTGTTTATTATTTATAGAAGACTCACTTCCGATTAGTTTTTCTGCAGGCGTCTGTCTTTGTGCAGGATCACTAAGTGTCTCCAAGCCAGCCCCCAGCGCAAAGCCAGACCCAAAAATGACAAGTGCGACTGTATCACACTGTCCACAGCCTTCTATAAACAGCAAGAGGGAAGAGAGGCTGCGTGAAAGGCGCAACACACAGTGGCTTAATGCATTGACCTTCCGTGTCTGATAATGACAAGTTCAAGTTCCCGGAGTTGGACGAGAGGCGGAACTAAAGTAAGTGCACTCAAGCAACAAGCCCTCCTGGTCTGTGAATGCAGCGTTAGCAGAGCCGGCCGCCAAAGGCTCTTCTGCGGAAGAACCTGCCTGCCTCTCATCCCTCTCGGGTTTCTCTAAATGCTCCATTCACCATGCTGTGCAAGGCATAATAAAACAGATCCAGCCCTTGCTTAACATTGGCCTCACACATGCAGGCTCCAAGGGGCCACAGAGAGAAGTGGAGAGGTGGTGGGGAGCTGCCTCCAGCCACCCACCCCACAGGAAAGGGACATGGGCACGTAGCCTTTGGAGGGGCTCAAAATTTCTATTTGCAGCAATTAATTCATCATTATTGTTAGAGAGAAGGGGGAAGGCCAGATGCAATGGAGTGGTCACGTGTATGCTTTATTCTTTGTGGAAACGTAAGCTTCCATGTTTCTTTTTAACAATTGCTAAAGTGCTGTCTAATGGGAGAACAGGGTCAATTACCTATTGAAGCCCTGTTTGGTATGCAGAGTGAGCAGCATTTAAGCTAGTGAACCTTGGTTGGAGAGCAGACCCTTCTTGTTGCAATCACACACATAGAGAGAGAGATGCTTGTACACAAGAAAATAATAAACTTCTTGTTAATTGTACGACGTACATAACTTGGATAGAGTTCTAGCCCCAACTAGTAATGAGAAGAACAAGGCAGCCATGCTTGCTCCTTTGTTCTTTCAGAGGATAGTTAAATAGGACCTCTCATCATGAGGTAAGAGAGAGAAGTGTGAGAAAGAGAAGGAAGAAGCTGTCAAATAGGATGCAGCCTAGTAGTTATCAGTCTGAACAAGAAGGAGAATCTGTCTCATACACTTTTAAAATGGTTTAAGTTGGTGGACATCACTCCGTCTTGTGGCAGTGAGTTCTATAGATTAACTGTGTGTGGTTTGAAGAAGTACTTCTTTTAGTCTGTCCTGAATCTCCCTAGATGCAGCTCCAGTATCACTTTTCCCGAGCTTTAAGCACCTCTGAGCACTTTAGAGACCATTTTAAAACAAAGCAGTGTTTTAAGCAGCCCCCTAGCTACAGCCCTTGCATGCTGGCGGGGGGGGGGGGAGAGAGACACCTTCGGAATGTTGCTATTTTGCAGGAGGGATTCAAGTGCGTAGCGGAACTTAAGGTTTCTGCAATTAAAGTTTATTAGAGTGCTCTGTTGCCCTAGCACAACAAATCAACTTTAAATCAAAACAGGCTTTTTGCAGTTAGGAAAGTGATGGGGAAAAGAACTGAGAAGTAGGGGGTTGGATAAATAATTCACTAGAAAATGTATTGACATCCCGCAAGCAAATCAGGATGGATGCTCACCGATGAACAACCTCCCTGCAAACAAATTAGACAAAATAAACATCAGTCCCTAACCACTAAGTAAGTATTGTACAAGCAAATCAGGATGAAAGATGAATGAACAGGGTGTCTGGAGGAGCTAGGAATTTAACTGCCACCTGGCTGAAGGCTGCTTGATGGAAATACTGGCAGAACATTCGCATTTATTGTTGTTGTTGAATTTACATCTTGCCCTTCTTCCCACAGGAGCCTAGAGCAGCAAACAAGAAATTTGGAGTGGTTTTGCTACTTGAAAATACCTGGAGAATATACAGTCTGTTCTCTCTGCAGCGCCAGGCTTCTCAATGAGAAAACTATAAATCATAGGCCTAAATTATACTTTAATTATAAATGCCTTTCCATCTAATGCTGTCCAGGACCTTTTGCCCTCCTCCATAATTCTAAAAAATGACCCCTGTCATAATTCCCTTCACTAGAATAATATGGTGGGATCTAATCCTGAATCCTGTCGTCTTACAATTTAATATAAGAGGTAATTATTATTATTACTATTATTCAAAAGATAAAATTGCAGATATTGCAAACATTCTGAAGTGTAAAAAAAAGGAGACTTGGTATGTGGGAATTTCTTTTCTTTCAAGCCAAACAGAGATTTTATATAGAGGTTTTAGGATTTATGGAAAAAATATTAGAGGTGAAAAATTATTTGTAAGTGGAATTTATCTGCAATAATTTACATGGCTTTTAGAACGGACAATAAAATGTACATGCGTGCACACAAATTATCTTTGCCCCCCACTATAAACAAGAGAATAAAACCAAGCAGACATTTGTGGGATGGGAGATTCTGTGGGACCTTGAACGCCACTCAAGGAATGCCCAGGAAAGATAGGAAGGGCTTTGCATTGTTCATCCCAGCACCAGTTCTGGCCACCCACACAGATTTCCACTGCCGTAGGGCACCACTATTGATCTGGCCTACAGGCATTGTGGGATAGCTGGGCCTACCCAGAGATGCCTGCTTAAAATGCTAGAGAGAGGAGAGACTGTAGCTTTGCATGCAGTAGGTTCCAGGTTCAATCCCCAGTTGGCATCTCCAGGTAGATGAGTATGAGGTTCCAGGGCAGGTTACAACATTAAAACACAATATTGAAAACAATTAAAAACAACTTAAAAGCATAAAAATAAGGCAGGTCCTAAAAATATACACCTCAAGTGTCGAAAGCCATGCTAAAAAAACCCCAAGATAGACCAGGAATCTGGCTCAGTATAAGGCAGCTTCCTCTGTTCCTATATCACAGCAGAAGAAGCAGTGTAGTTGCCAGCTGTTGTGTCCAGGACCTACCACAGAGCAGACACAAGCAGGTTGGTGTGGGGGACATGGTGCTGGACTGAAGCCACCTGGGAGCAGAGCCAGTGCAGATTGGAAACTGGCCCTGGGATGAGGCAAACATGTCCTAAATATGTCACCTCATGAAGCTGCCCTTGTCCATGTTCCTCCACTGTATGAGGGGTGGTGGGTGGACAAGTGCCCAGACTTTTTGGGCCAGGGCATTCTCAAGCTCCCCCAGGCCTCTTCACTGATCACTGGATGATGGTCAGCAAAGCCAGCTTAGTTTTTGCAGGCTTTTTCTCCTAGGGCGTTGTTTTTAGTGGCCATTTTGCTTTTGCTACGGTTTTTACAATTTATAGATCCTGTTGGGTTTCTTGTAGGTATGGGTATGGCATTGTTTTCAGTTGCTTTTACAACTGTAAGCCAACCCCTTCCTTGACTACAGTTTAGAAAGTCAGGGTAGAACTAATAGTAAAAATTAAGGAAGAAGGTACCCCAAAGCAAAGGAGAATGAAGTAGAAAAAGGATACAAAAAGAAAGGGCCAAAGCCTACCCAAAAGATGGTGCTTAAAGGGGGGGAAATGACAAGAAATTCACTGGCTTTTCCCTCACACAAATCTAGTATCAGATGAAAAGGACTCTTTTCCTTCTAGGCAAATTTAAAAAAAACCCCACCACCGCCCTCGCACACATGCCATAAAATATCCTAAGTGACAGGTTCAATAGCCCAAAGAGGACAGGGCCAGAAGGGTTATTGGGAAGTGGGGTTCTCCAAAGATAATTATGGCCCCAGCTTCCTCTTCCTAGTTGAGAGAGTAGTCAGAACGCAGCTACACAGTTCAATAAAATACCTCACCACAAAGCGCAGAGAGGAGAGTTTACTGCCTCTTTGTTTTTGCTTTGGGAGCAGTTCATTTAAGATGTAATAAATTGGAGGGTTTTCTGTCCCTCCATAAATCTAGAAACAGTGCAAATGAGGTGCTCCTCATTAGGAAGAAAAGAATAGGGGCTCCCCAGACAGCGACAGGCAGTGCCAACATTAAAGCACTCATTAAAAGGCGCTGTCCTCTCTTAAACAAGGGGTATAATTTAATAACATGGCACAGAGTGTGGCATGGTCAGGGTGAGCAGAGAGGAAAGAGAAGAGGGGCTCTCTATTTCCCAAAATAATGCAGGGGGGTTGCTTATGGAAAGCAGAGGAGACCTTGCACCCACCTGGATCATTTCATGATTATTACTGAGATTTATGGTCCTCGGGAGGCTCACGGCAGGTGCCCGACTGGAGTTCCAAATAAACATATCCACATCAGATGTGAAAGCAGAAAAGGGAGGGGACTTTGGGTCACCTGTGCTTCTCCCCCCCCCCCCCGGCAGTCCTATTTGCCCTTAGGACCTTGAAAAGGAGCAAAGGACCCTTCATCAGAGAGAGAGGGATGGCAAAAAGCACCTCTTTTTCCTCCATTGAGGAGCTGCTTTCAGCCACTCTCCCTCCCCTGGAATTATCCAGACGGCTCTGGTTTCCCCTTTGCCTTCGTTTGCTGCTTAGGAGTGAGACATCAGCAGGATTTAAATGTATGCATAAAATGCTTCCTTGCATTATTCTTACAATAAGTATTTTTATGCCACCCTTCAATTAAATCTCCCAGAGGGTGCCAACCATTTTCATCAGCTACTTCCATGTTCTCCTGGAATTAAAGTAGCCCCAAGCTGACTCCTCCACTGCCCAGTTCCAAAGCAAATAAAGTCAAGCATGGCCAAGGCTAAGGGAAGCATCGTCTGATAGACTCTCTGTCTCGCGAGTGGTAGAGTCAGTCTACGCCACACTCTGGCACCTGCCACATCTGTGTAGACAGGGATCAGTATGCTCCATTGGTCAACTGCCCTGCTGGCCTCTCAGCCTTCAGAGGGTTTCCTCTTGCTCTTACCCTACAATTGTCTTGCTGAAGGTTTCCCAAATAATGTTGCTGGTGACTGACCGAGATGAGCTACATACATCTTGGGAAAGCTGACATGGTGACTTGAGCTTCATATAAAAGGACTTTTGCTTTAATTGTGATGTTTAGCTTATTTTTTAGTTGTTGCTTTGTTAACAGTTTTGGAATTGTTTTCACTGATGATTTGTTAATTATTCTTTAAGTTTTATGCTGTATTTGTGATGTTCTATTATGTTCTTTCATATTATAATTATTTATTGTTTGTAAGCTGCTTTGGGGTTCATTTGAATGAAAAGTGGCATAGAAATATAATAAATCATATCAAAGTCAAATCAAATCCAGTGCCTGGATAGACCCACCTCCAAGAGCTCAGGTGGCCCTTGGGAGGCTAACTAGCCACAGCTAATTAACACAGCCCTTGTTCATTAAGACTAGTAAAGCAAGATTATCCAGTTTAGAGCATTTGAGCAAGCATGGAGATAAAGCAGTACACTTGTATCTGAGCAGTTTACTAATGCCATTTGATAAGCATATTTTATCTTTTAAATCTACATAATAAACTATTTTGTGGTGCTCATTTGTATATTGATGCCTTCTTTTGTCATATTCAGTGCTCATTAAGGCTGTCACCTTCCCACAGCCCTCGTGGATGGAAGCAGATTATAAATCAAAACAAACAATGACGTAAATAAGCAGAATATGAGGACAACACAATTTCAATTTACTATTTAGTCTTGAAATATGGCAGATGTGAAGCATCACCATGCACATTCATGTTGGCTTGTTTTGTCTTATTATATCTGTAGGAATGTGATTTGAATAAATCCAGGTAATTAGAATACGTGATCAGAGTAGCTCCACAGGCTTCCATTGGAAACCTGCATCAGAGGTGAGGGATTTCTTAAGAATGTATGAAGCTGGCAGCCTTTTCTCCTCCTAGACCAGTAGCCTTCAATCTTGTCAAACCCAGGACCCACTTTTAACCCAAACTTGTATTTGGGGAACCATTTCTTAATCTTTTATCGTACACTTGCATGGTGGGTAGTGTTCCTGTTGTGACCTGCCTTGCATCAGACCACAACCCACTGGTGGGTCCTAAACCACCAGTTGAATACCAGTGTCCTAGACCACTGGCCTGTCTAGTTCAGAACTGTCTACAATGAGTGTCAGAGGCTATCCAGGGCTCAGGCTGAGAGAGGTCCTTCACAGTCCATCTGTCACCAGAGATCCTTTTAATGGAAGATGCCTGGGATTGAGCCCAGCTTGCATGCAAAGCAGATGCCACACTGAGCTACAGCCCCTTCCATAGCACTGAATGGGAGTCATAAGGCAGTGTCACCATAGAATAACATATTTCTGGATCTGCAATTTCCACCACAAAAATGACATTCTTCACTCTTTGTTTTTTTATGTGTCTTTCCCATCTGGTAGCAACCTGTGTGAACTTAGGCTTAAGCACTCCCCACTGTGCCAAGCAGCACAATAGTCTGCAGTGCAATTGCGCAAATGCTGCAGGCACCTATTGGCCTGTGCCTGCGATGTCACCCTCACAGCAACTTGTTTCACTTTTATTTTACATTGTTCTTTAGAAACAGGGTCTCCTCCTTTCCCCATAAAACTGCAGGATAGCGTATGCTACCTCCCTTTAAAACAAAAGCCAAATATAAAAATGGCAACATATATTTCAGAAACACTGGCTTTAACAATTCTGGAAAAGGTTTCGGCAAGCTGTGCACTCCCTGCTCCAGGGTTCAGTGGTACATATCTCCTCTCCCTCCCCTTCTCTCTCTCCCTCTCTCAGAATGGTCCTCCCGCAGCAACCCTTGCCCATTACCCATTTAGCGGGAACCTGAGTAAATGCAACGGTTCCTTTAAAGCACCGTGCAGGAGGAGTATTGCATATATCTGTGCTAGAGTGCAGTGTGGGGTGGGGCAGGGGAGGAAGCTTCCTTTGAGCACAGAAGTAGATATCTTTTTTTTTAGAAGACTGGATGAGACTTGTCCCTCCAAAGTCACACTAAGTCTACATCTCACCACCTCAAAAGAGAGAGAAATCAATTTTCTGTCTCTCTCTACTTGATGTAAAGAGTCACTTCCTCAGCATTTCACTGCCCCACACCATGACAGAGAGCTTCGGTCCACATTGGCAGCAAATTACCAGGTGGCCCTCAAAGGTGTGTGCCAATTGCCACCTCCCCAGGTTTGCCTCTTCTTTGTGCTACCAGGTGGCAGCAGTGGCGGTAGAAAGTGATGCAGGAGCAAAGAAGCCTATGGCTGGTGGGTCCTTAGGATAGCCTCCTCCTTCTCCTCTCCCCCCAGCTGCTCCTGAGTGCCAGCCTCCTCCAGCCCCCCTTTGCCCCCCTCTGCATAACATTCTGGCCAACACGCCTGCCTGGCTCTATATCTTGCACCAAAGAGCAAAGGGAAAATTCTATAAAGTGGAAACCTCAGGTTTATAGTCAATGTATTATGGATATGAGAAAAGCAGGATTAAACAATTATTGGCTTGAACTCACACAGTAAAATTGGTTTATGAGGTAAATTTTAACAAGAAACAAACAGTTAGTGTTGTTTATAGGCCACAGCAAGCTGTAAAGAAATAGAGGCGGCTTTGTAAATGGCACTCGACCCGCTGGCTGGCCTGCCGGGCCCCAAGGGGGAGTCCCCTGCTGCTGGCAGCTGCCTCTGTGGGCCAGGCTCCTCCACTGCCCTGCAAAACAAGGCCAGCCTGATCCCAGGGTTCCTGGGTTAGGGCAAAACACACACTTTTCTGCTAAGGCACAGCTCTTAACAGATTTGGCTCATGCAGTTGATCTGTCAAACCTTGCCTCTGAAACTGGGAGAGCATCTTCTGCATCATCCTCGCAGAATGTAACTTGGCTCACTTGCTTGAGTCATGGGCAGAGAGTGATTTGCTTTGCAGACTTTGGCTCATCTGGGTAGAATCAAAGGCTGCAAGTAGGCACAGGTGGATGAACAAGCAGCTCTTTCACTCAATTACTCTTCGGTGCTGCTCCTGTGAAACCACAAGCCCTCCCTGCCAGCGCAACAGAAAATGGGATATTCAGGAGCAGAAGAAGGGCACTGGGTCTAAAGGACACACAGGATGCCCTTATTTCACAACTGCTGTGCCCCTGCCCTGGTTTGGGGGCTTCCCAATGGAGGCATCTGGCTGGCCAGTGTGAGAAGAGGATGCCCCTTTGGGCCTGATTCAGCTGCTCAGGACTCTTCTGACGTTCTTTAACATGGCCTTTCTGACTAAGCATCATTCACTGTGACTAGTGGTAAAATGTATCCCCAATCCAAATCTGAAATGGAGTTTGCGTCTGCTGAAATCTTTACACACTCACATGTGCATATAATCACTTGACGCCCCAGAGATCAAAAGATGCCATGAATAACCCCCTCTTCTACCACCTTTGCTCAAGGCATGACAAGGAGTACACCTCTTCAAGAAAAAAACAGAAGCCCTTGCCCGCCACCCTCTGCTTACAGGAAATGGGGCATGGGGGTGGAGAGAGAAGCCTTTTTTATTATTATTAAAGAGGTAGGCAGGCCGTGCTCCCCCTGCAAGCTCTCTGGGGCTCTGAGGTGGCCCTCATGCTCACAGCAGCCCCCCAAAGCCTAGCATTGCTGGAGCAGTGGCAGAGACCCACCAGCTTGCTGGGAAGCTGATCTGTGGGCGGCTGGACACTGAAGGGAAACTCTGTCCCAGCCCCCCTGATGTTCTCCTTTGTTTAAAGAAAGAAGAGAAAGAAAGAGGGCGAGTGGGAGGCGGGGAACCCTCCATCGTTTAGTACAAGTCATTTTACATGCTGGGATAATGAAGTATAAAAATGCCTTCAAAGGCTCCACTTCCTACTTTTAACTCACTACCAGCCAGGCTCTTTGTGAGGCCTTCTGGAACACGCATTCCCGGTCCTGCACAAACAAAAGAACTGCGAATTCATTAAACTATTTAATTATGCCTTTTTATTTTGCTCCATTAGCAAGCCCTGCCAGCGCACAGTAAATAAAGCCGCGATGGTCTTTCCCCAGCAGACACACTGACTGTTTTTAGCCTTTATTCAGTTTACAATGCGGAGGGCGATCGCCCCCTCCTCCACCTGGGCCCTCCTTGGCTTCCTTCCGAGTCCAAGCTCTGCAAAGAGAAAGACCCCAATCCACCCACAGAGGAGGAGGAGGAGGCCCTGGCGGCAGCCTGCCTTGCTCAGCATTGCAGGCACATCCCCAAGCCGCCTTGCAGAGCGCCGGCAGCAGCTGACGGCAGCCACATCGCACTTTACAGCCAGGCACGGAAAAGATATTAGCTTCTCTCTCTCTCTTTTTTTTATACTCTAGTAAATTTGCTTTTTACATCTATTTCTTTTCAGAAGGGCTTGTTATTGAGCTCACTGTCCACAAATTCCATTGATCTCAGGCTGTGACTCAATCCATATGCCCGCGCCTGACACCAGCACAGCAAGCAAGCGATACAAATCCTGTTCAGGCTACAAACTTATTGATTTTATAGATTTCCCCCAAAGTTGTGATAATGATATATCATTGTTAAATTTGGTAGAACAAACTGCTTTCCCAATCTGTCAATGCAAGCATGAAAACCAATTCACAGCCTTGTTTCAGAGGCTTTCCTCCCCTCCGACGGATGACGGCCGCTGGCGGAAGCCCATAGCGAGCAAAGGCCTGGCTGCCGCTGCCAATGCAGCCCTTGGCGTGATGGATGTTGCCTTCCTTGCTGCCCTTTCCTGACCTGTGGCACACTGGGGTGCCAGACTTCTACCTACCGCCTACAATTACCTTCTTTTATGGGCTCCAGCGGGATCCGCTGATTAGCTATTTAAAGCTGGCAGCACACACAAGCCATATCAATGGATTCTAAAAGTATTTTCCCCTTCTTTTCTTCTTAAAATAAATCTCAAACTTGGTCAGCATGCATTAAGATGACGTGATGATTATTGGTTTTAACAAATAATTTTGGGTCTTTAGGCCCATCCCTCTTTTTGAAGGAGGAGGCAGAACACAGCTATTCATAGGGAAGCCTCATCACTTTTTACTTCAGTACCAGCATAGAAAACAGACGCAGCATAAGTAGAAACCAGACCCAAATTTTGTTAATTGCTCTCCTTCCACAGAAGAAGCAGGCAGGGATCTGGGAAGTGGGTTGCTCTCTGAGGCTTGAGCAGAGTATCGCGTGTACAAAAACTTCTGCCTAGTAGTTCCTGTAGGCTGCCTCCAAATACTGCCTGCATATCACAGCCTCCACCAACCTGTTGTCCCCTACCCAGGATGGTGCTGTACTGGTAGGAGTTGCCATCCAAAACATTTAGAGGGCACCAGGATGGCATATTACACATGCAGAGATAAAACAGTTGTCACCATTTTTTCCCTTCTGTTACATAGTACTGAATGCAGCCTCCTCCTCCTCCTCCTCCTCCTCTCTTTGCATGTGAAATA
Source organism: Podarcis pityusensis (assembly GCF_964106645.2). Taxonomy (NCBI): domain Eukaryota; kingdom Metazoa; phylum Chordata; class Lepidosauria; order Squamata; family Lacertidae; genus Podarcis; species Podarcis pityusensis. The sequence continues at coordinate 47,651,837 of NC_138033.1, read as the reverse complement.
CAGAGGCAGCAGCCAGTGACCTAAATGCCTGGCCGGTGCTCATCTCACTCCAAACTTCAAAAGTGCAAAAGTCACCCAGGTAAGGTAGGCTTGTGATATCACAGGAACCAGCCAATCAGTGCTGCACTGCCACCCACCCTTTCCCCAGAACAGTCGAGAAGGTGAATAAAGCTACATGTCAACCTCCTCCTTCTTTTGCCCTTACTAATACTTCTATTGGGTGAGCAGGAGGCCACAAGGCCAGCAAAGGGTCCAGTTTAAGACTGAGTCCATAATTGTAGCCAAAAGGCCTGGCAAGGTTAGATCTCTAGAGCTAAATTTAATGTGGGCTCACTTCACACAAGGCAATTTGGGCTTAATTTGACACAGGTGGGAATTAAAGTCTCTCCCTGCCCCCCCCAAAAACCCCACCCCACTAACATTCTGTTGCACTTTTTGATGTCATTGAGAGCACAACAGGAAGGTCTAAGAGAGCTCCCTAACCCCAAAGAAACCACCACAACTTCAAACTTCACAAGGCCACCACCATTCCAAAAATTCCCTGGTGGTAGTGGCAATGAGGCCTTGTGACTGGCCTTGTGACCTGTCACTGCCATGTCAGGACCAGTCCAGATACCTGCACTAGCCCTGTACCTCTGGGGCTAAAGGGGAGTCATTGGGCTGCCATGTTTGAGGAAGCTGAAGATTCAGGAAATCCAATCCACCATTAATATTACTCCACCAGATTAAGACTCTCCAAGATCAGTGACCCAGTGAATCTGAAAGGCCAGAGCAAAAGGTCAAGTACTGTCTGACAGGATAAGGTATCCATTCTACTCAAGACAGAGGCAGAGCCAACATGTGCTCAGGATCAAGGCCCTGCTAACACCCCAGAAACAGGACAGAGAGCTATAAAGCTCCTAAACTGGTGCCTAGCAGTCGCTGATACAACACAGTTCCCTTGCTAACGCAAACACTTTGGTCCCTAACCTAGTGGACAGCTCCTCAGCCTTGCTGGTAGGATGAGCCAGATGATCAGGATGCTGCCATTCGGGCTGTGTATACATTCTGCCTTTAAAGCACATTTGAAGTAGATTCTTTCCCTCAAAGAATTCCAGGCACTGCAATTTACCCCTCACAGAGTTACAATTCCTAGCAACTGCTCAAAACTACAGTGCCCAGAATTGAGGGGCAGCGGAAATGTGCTTCTTTTTCTTGAGTCCTAATAATCTTGTCAGAAACCATGGGAACTGCCTCTCCCATAGGTCCTTGTACCCAGGAAATTGCTGTGGTAGCACAAATTTCCCACAGAAAGACCTTCCCACCAGTGATATAGCATTGCCACCGCCCCCACACCCACCCACACACAGAGCAGTATCACAAATGCTGCATTTTGTTATTTAGGTATGAATATTTTTAAGAGCCCTGTACAGGTCTATGTGAACAGAAACTTTTACCAAATGAACAACAAGGAAACAGACAGAAAAAAACTGAGCAAAACCCCAGACTCAGAGAGTTCTGTTGAGCACACATATTTTGATGACTCATTGCTCATTTGAATTCGGCCTGACAAATGGGTGTCTACAGGTCCCTACAGCTTGCTGTCACACTGCAGGATCTGACTGACAACATCCTTGCTGGATGCAGAATTGACAAGCTGAGCCCCACCCCACTGATCTCACCACATGCCTTCTGCAAGCACCCAATGCATTTGTGCTGTGTATCAATCATAACATTTTTATATTGCTTTTTCCTGTGGCTGTTTCAAAGTACTTTGCATGTGATCCCTCTTTGAGGGCAGGATCACCTTGTTGGTAGCTTCTGTGTTCACCCAAACTCAGCCTTTGCCTCTATAGTTTGGAAAGACGAAAGACTTCCCATTCAACAGGCAGAAGTTTTGCTTCTGCAAGAGGGGAGGGCCTGGCCTGTCTCAGATCAAAATGCCATTTGTCAAAAGCAATTAATCAGAGCGCTCTGATTGTCCTCTGGGACCACCAGCCGCTTCCATTTGCAGGGCGCCCCTTGGAAACTGCCTGCAGTGGTTGTCACCTATTTTAGATACGCTCACAGATGCTGCAATTAGATAAGCAGTAGAAGAGCAAGGAAGACCTTCTCTTTCCTGGCCTGCCCTCAGAATAAAAGCAAGCCAAAAGAAGAGGGCTACTGATAATTATTGTCCTGGTCCGAACGCAGAGGCGCCTTCACACAGAAGGATGGCTTCCTTTCTCTCCAGCATTTGTTCAACTCCTCTGGGAGGGGCAATTTACAAAAAGCATTATCGATTTTTGCCATAATAGGTACAGAGACGTGTCGTCGTCCCCGTCCCCCCCCCCCCCGCCTGCTCAGCCAGCTCACTCTCTGCATCCCAACTGCCAGGCTGGATTCTGAAGGCAGGCCATTATTTTCTCTCAGGCAAATCTATCATCTGAGTGGGGAAAGGACAGTGATGGAGAAAGAAATAAAAATTATTTTCACCTTGCCATACGAAATAATGGCCACGTTCGTGCCAAATCAGGAGGTTACAAGAGTGAAGAAGAGGCTTCAAAGCATCTCAGGAAGAAGAGAGCCGCCACCCGCTTCAGTAAAGACCCCCACTATTTTGTTTGAATGTATCTTCTGCAGAGATTCTTCCAGACTTTCCAGCCATTCTCCACATTCGCACTCTGCCTCTGACACGTTCACTGGCTTTTTCTTTGCCTTTCGGGGTAGGGTGTGTGTGTTGTGGAGGTGCAGAGGAGCACAATTATTAAGCATCCTTGATCTGCGGGATGGAGCCTGCCTCTAAAGCCCCTTCTGAATACAGACCACCCACCCTCTGCAGAGATTAGCTGTGGCTCCCCCATTGTGTACAGAACAGTTGTGGGGGAAAGAGAAGAGAATTTCCACTCCCAGTTTACCACTGGCCACCAAACGTACCCAGTCTCCTGGCAAAGACGGAGGGGTCCTTACTTCAACTGTGCAGGAAAACAGAAATGCTTGTTTTTTTAAAAAAAAAAAAACTAACACCCACCCCCATAAGTTTGTAGGCAGACTGGTTTGCTATTTGTGTTGTTTCCCTGATTCATCAGTGCTACATCCTGCCCAGCTTTTTCTGGGGCTCCAATCTTGACAGAGTGAACATACATACGCATGCACTTGCTGGGGTTCAGAGTTGCTATTTGCTTTTGATTCCAAATGTAATTCTGAAAGACAACCTTATTTGGGGGGCCTGGAAAGACTTTAATGCATGAATTGGCTCTGGATCTAATGCCCGGATCCTCTGCTCATTAAGGCATGAAAAGCGATCCGCTGCTTCAGAGCTGGAAGAGACATTGTTCCAAAGGCAGCCCAGGGAAGTAGCACAATTAGCCAGCCTTTTGCATAAAGCCAGGCCGCCTCTGGCAACAGCGCAAGCGGCTCAATAGCAATCAAAGGACCTCATTGAAAAGCAACAGCAGCAAGTTTGCTCTCTGCAAAGAGGAAGGAATTTGTGAAGTTGGTTGCCAAGTGGTGCTTTCTGTAAGGGCACTTGTCGCAAAAAGACAAACCACGCTCACCCTACTTGAAGGAAGGAGGGGAGGAAGGGAGGCGCTTAAAGGGACGCAGCACCCCTCTCCCCACCACCACCACCTTGGTTACAAGCATTTGCAAACATGCTCCGGGATCTGAGGAAGAATGCCGGGGAATTATTCCAGTTGCTGGGAGACGCGAGTGGGGAGCGTTGCCGTTGTGCTCAGCATGGCAAAGTTCAGCTCTCCCTTTAAGATTGCTCAGTCTTCCCCCATCTGCCATCATCTGTAAATGGAGGAGTCAAGGGCTGAGGAAAGACCATCACCACCCTGTTTCCACCTTGATGGCCCATCTCTGGCTATTAGTATTATTATTATTATTATACCCTTAACAGCTTGGGACCCGTTTGCCTACCCTTACCCCACCCATGCCCACCCAACCTCTTCAGTCAGCAAAATAGGCAGTACTACAGGTGCCACATAATACTCATTCTGCCTTTGTAAGAACTTGAATCGTTTAATGTGGCAGCTCCTACACTTTGGAACTCCCTGCCTATTGAGAACAAGCAGACAATATCACTGTACTTTTCAGCACCTGCTAAAAACATTCCTGTTTAGACAAGTCTACCCAGATACTTAGAAAGTTGACATATTAACAACCTGTTTTAGTATTTTAACTTTTGTATGTTTTAAAGTATGGTTGTGACTTTTTCTTGATTTAACCATTTTATCTTTTGCAAACTGCTTTGAGGTTGTTTCTTCTAAGTGGTGTATAAATTTTATGAAATAAAATAAATGAAATAAATATTCTGCCCTTCCTCCCAAAAGAGCCCAGGGTGGCAAGCACACTCACAGAATATTTACTGAAGTCCTCTGGAACTAATATCATGGAGTTCTCCACCATCATGCCACAGACCTCCCTTGCCAGCTCAATCCAGGATGTGGTTGAACTGCAGGATGGATGGTCCACCAAGATCCCTGATCTGTCTCTGCCACACCTCTCTCTCACCCCTCCAACCTTGACCTGTGCTGCCCTGAATGCCCAGGCAAGTAAAGCTTGGTATGATCAGGACTCTCCAGCTCACTCACCTAAGTCTCTATAATACATACCAAATCAGCCCAATCAAATTGTGGATAAAGGCTGTTTTATTATGGACTGACCTAGCAAGTGTAACAGCACCGCCAGTTGGGAGAGCAAACCAGCATGGCTACTGAAGTTTTGGTTGCAGTGAGGCTGAGCAGGGGCAACAAGTGTCAAGTGTCTACTCCCCACTCTTCTATATTGCATACCCTACACATTCCATACCTCCAGTTCCCTAGAACTCTAATCTTCCCACCCCACTGTTCTCAGGCACATGATGCTATTATCCCCCCCCACTTGGGTCGCAGGGTAACTGTTCAGTCCCTCAACAATATTACCACCCACCAAGTATCCTTCATATGTACTCATGAATAGTTTTCATGCTATCACCAGATCACCATTTGCCATCCTTCTGCCTCTCACCAGGAGGCTGGGTTTGGTACATTCACACCCTCCTGGTTATTCCTGGTTCTCACACAGGAATCAGTCCAACCAGCAGTTAGCCATACCAGGGGATAGCATCCTCTGCCGTGTCTCCTGAAGACAATCCCAGAGGACATTGCCTTTGGTGTTCACTGCTGCCCAAGGCAACATTCACTGTAAGCCTCTGTGGAGTTGCTGGTCCAGGCACAGACGTTAATGGTCAAGGATTTCCCCAAAGAATACTGGGAGCCATCACTTACCCCTCACAGATCTGCAATTCCCAGCACCCTTAACAAACTACAGTTCCCATGATTCTTTATGGGCAGAGAACCAACAGTTAAAGCGGTATAAGAGTGCTTTAAATGTACAGTGTAGAGGTTACTATAAACTGCAGTTGGAAATAACAAGTAGATGGCCAAAAAACAAACATGCTCATTTTCTCTACAATTCTGCTTTTCGCCGAGTTCTATATAGTTTCCTGGATCAGAATGTGAGCTCCTCCAAGCTCCCTAGAAATGCTGGCAAAGAAGCAGAGCTCAAACTAGTTTCTTTGCCAAATGTGCAGTAATTTTTGCAGCAGTGATATAGGCCAGTAGGAGAATCAACTTATCTCCACTGTCCTTTTGTGTTGGTGCACCTTCTGTCCTGCAAGAATCGGCAACTTGCCATGAGTCAGCTGCAAAACAGGCTGCCTTCTGTAGCAGAAGGATTTTGCTTTGGTGCAGCAACAGCCAACGCTGTGGCAGAGCATGTGGCTCCCTTGTGTTTCCCGGGCTGAGCCAATATTCCACTACACTTAATTTATACATATGTTCAAACACATGCACACACACCCGAAAAAAGATGAGCACACAAAACAGAGGCCCACGTGCTGCTGCAGTTCAAATATAGCAAGGAGTAAAAAAAGAAGCAGCTCCCTAGAGGCAGGCAGGTTGGGCATGCTTGAAAAACCTCCTTGCCTCTATTTGGGGGTTATTTATTAAATATATGACAACACCGTCATACGGGTGGCAAATCCTTTCAAAATATTATTTTATTTGGCAGCATCTGGAAACAGGCAAGACCTTTCTTCTCACCTACCCCATTTCCTTTGTTGTATAATGTAAGTTGTATTTTTATACGCCATTTATAATTTTACAATTTTGTAATTTTACCCAGTTCATTTATTCCTGATATTTTATATTTCTTTTGACTTTAACACGAATAGTTGTATTTATGTTGTATTTATATTATTTTGTTGTTAATGTCCATTTTTTCTTTTTTGTGAGTACTGTCTTTTTTTGTTGCTTAGAAAAGTAACAAAAAATTAAAAACCCCACTGATGGAAAATTGCCTGTGTCCCCCTTGTTTTATGTGGGAATGCTGTAAGCTAAGTTAATGTTCCCCTCCTGAAACAATCTCAAGGACTTGTGAGATTCCCCATGTGTTTTAGGAACAATTTCCAGTTCTTTCTACGCTCATGCCTCCAGCTTTTTCCTTCTTCTGCCTCACTGGATTAGCAAAGGAGGAGGACAGCAAGGACAGAGTGAGAGAGTATAAGGCTGAGTCCTTGAGCAAGCTGGGCTCTCCACAGAAACTGTGCCACCAGTGGAGTCAGGCATTCCCCCTCCTCTACCTGGAAAGTTTGTTGATGCTTCAACAACAACAGCAACAACCGAATGGAGATCAATAAAGGCTGGAAGTATAGAAAACATGTTTTTTAAAGGAATCACGATCCAAAAATATACCAGCACGACAAGGTAGAACTAGGGCTGCCATGTGTCCGGATTTTCCTGGACATTACTGGAATTTCAAAGGCAGAATTGACAGGTGGCGCTTTGTCCTGGATCTTAAGCAATTCAATCAAAAAATTGTGTATCCGTAAAAAAAAGGAAAAAAAAAAGCTCAACAACTTTCGGAGTGTCCTGGTTTTTACAAGGCCAGGCGCTGTTGCAAGCGGCAGTTTCCTCTGTGTTAGTGGTACAAGGGTGCTTAACATGAACATAAAACAAATTAACTCGAGAGCATTCAAACAAGGCACAAAACACAATTTGTAGCATAATGAGAGGCCTGCCTGGGCATCCACAATGTTGGTGCGGCTGAGCCAGATTTGGCCAGCTGCCACAGTGGGGGTGGAGATGCAGAGGATATAGGGCAGGGAGAACATCACTTTGGGGCCTGCTACCGAAATCCCTGTCGCTGTTCACTCTGCTCTCAGCTCAGACGCAGCCTGACGGCTTTCTCGATGGTTCCCTGTGGGCTTCCTTCCCTCCAGGTCCTATGGGGAAGCCAATTCTTCCAATGGTTGGCACTGTAACTCATTCAGTAATCAGGAAAAAACTAGGAGTCTTTGTACGTGTCACATCATAGCCATGAGGAAGTCACCACGTCATACCCTGCAAGTGTCCCAGAAAAACTGGGACATCTCATTTTTTTATCGCGCGAGAATGTCAGCCATTTTGGTAGCCGTGATCTTGTGAATTTTCCTTCTGAAAAAGCACTTGGGGGGCTGCACCTTTGGGGGGGGTGAGCGCAAGGGGCTTCAAAGCGTCCTACAGTCAACCACAGAATCTTAAACCAGAGTCCAACAATCAACCATAAAAAGGAGAGGGAAAGAGAGAGAGTGTATCCCTTGAGCACCTTATAGCTCTATACCTAGCTGAGGAGAATCTCCCTTCTGAGGAGAATCTCCCTGCGCTTTTTGGGTAAACATGTGATTATTTGGAAACACCTCAATGCTTTTCAGAAGATTTTCCCTCCCCCTTGCTTCCTTTGGGGATCCAAAACAAAATGATCCTGTTTCCATTTTATCTATTGCCCATGGGGAATATATTAAAGGCCAATAACTGTCTCAAGCTATGAATTTGAAAATCCAGAGAGCACACTCTTTCCCCAAAGTTTATTCTAGCACATTTCTAATAAGGCTCAAGGAGAGGCTACGCTGGCATTGTCAGTCAAGCAAATCGACCTTATTCAACTGGTATTTTGGAAGCTGTCTTACCTTACTCTCTCTTCATTGCTGCTGCCTCCATCGGCCAGCACTGTGAGGACAGGCCTTCTCGGAGCGCCACAGTGCTACATGGGCAGGCCTTTTCTGGGCAGAGCAGCACCACAGAGGCAGGCCTCCTTAGCTGCTCAAGAGAAGACACGTGGATCCTGGGACACTCCCAGATCCAATCAGAAGCCGGGGCGGATTCTTTAAGATGTGATCTCTCAGTAAAAGCAGGACAGTTGAGTTCTTGTTGTCTTATAATGGCAATGGTGCCCACCTGAGCGGTACCGGAACTGGGTTCCGGCTGAAAAAAAAGCCCTGCCACCATGTGACACTTTATATGAAAGTACAGTTTAGTTGGATACTGCTCTGAACCCACAACCATGCTGGCTTATTGGGGCTGCTGGGAGTTGTAGTCCAAAATAACCAGAGGGCTCCAGGTGAGGGAAGGCTCCAGGGACCCCATGAGGAGTTACTGGATTTAACTCAGAGACCCTGATCAAAAAAGAGATGAGGAAGCGTTTAATCCAATTAAACACTGGCAGCAGCAGCCTCCAGTCAAGGAATGGATGTTAGATGTGACCATTCTCTGTATATTTAATGCAGTTATAAGAGTGTGGTGTGGATATGAACAGCAATCAATATTTACCTCACAACTAAGATGATGCAATTCTGGGAACTCTTATTGTTGTTATGGGAAATTAAGCTTTAATTAGAGCTGAAGGAAAGAAACCCCCCCCCCCCCCACCATAAGTGAATCTTTCAGGGAAAGCATCACGGGTGAAGAAAACGAGATAGTCTATTGTGACCACAAAGGACTCTGTGAAGAACATCACCACCTTTAGACTGGCTTTTTTGACAGAAATTCAAGGCTTCTTGGCCTACGTGGGGCTACTACAACTACAACTAATCCAGAATGCAGCAGCTAGACTGGTGACTGGGGGCGGCTGCCGAGACCATATAACACCGGTCCTGAAAGACCTACATTGGCTCCCAGTACGTTTCCGAGCACAATATAAAGTGTTAGTGTTGACCTTTAAAACCCTAAACAGCCTGGGCCCAGTATACCTGAAGGAGCGTCTCCACCCCCATCGTTCTGTGCGGACACTGAGGTCCAGTGCCGAGGGCCTTCTGGCGGTTCCCTCACTGCAAGAAGCAAAGCTACAGAGAACCAGGCAGAGGGCCTTCTCAGTAGTGGCGCCCGCCCTGTAGAACGCCCTCCCATCAGATGTCAAAGAGATAAACAAGTACCTGACATTTAAAAGACATCTGAAGGCAGCCCTGTTCAGGGAAGTTTTTAATGTGTGACATTTTAATGTATTTTTAATCTTTGTTGGAAGCCGCCCAGAGTGGCTGGGGAAACCCAGCCAGATGGGTGGGGTACAAATAAATTATTATTATTATTATTATTATTATTATTATTATTATTATTACCAGCTGTGCCACTCTGAGGCCACTGTCTCCACACTAGAGATATGCTACCCTCAGAAACCATTTCCCTCTCCCATCTCAACCTGCTGCCCGCCCCCCCCCCAAAAGAACTCTAGCAAAGCAACACCAAGGGTTTTGCTAACACTACCGGCACATAATGGAATCAGACAATTTGTAAAGTGCAAACAGAAAGAAGGGAGAAGGCCTCTTGTGCATATTGTTCGTTTTTGGCTCATCAAGAATCAAGATTTAAGGGGAGGGGAACACAAAGGTTTGTTTAAAAACTTTTATTAAACCTAAGAACATCTGGCCAATCAAATTTACAGCAGTACAAAGAGAGCTATAAAAGTGCAATTCTTATTAAAGAATTATGGTTCAAGATATCCATTCTGGAGCCTTGAGCAAGAAGTTAAAATGGGGGTTCAAGGATCCAGCTATCAGAGCTTTCCCTTCAAAAGGCTGGAAGCTGACGTCTAGCAGGTCTGCCCAGTCAGCAGCATGGAGTGACCCAGGCATGCCCCCCCCCCCGCAAAGCCCTTTGCACCTTCACAGGGGCTCCACTCTTGAATTAGGACCAGCTGCTGCTCTTAAAGAAAAATATAGTTCTGGTGAAAACTGCCCTGTGAGATGGCCCAAATAGTTGCCTGATAAAAGCAAGTGGCATGAGGAGTAACAAAGTTATTTGGGACTTGGCATGTTTAGAGAGGAGGGCATTTCATCATTAAGAAAGATAGCAAGCATTCAACAACACAGTTCCCCTCCCAATGAGGACAGGAAGGTGATGGAACAGTCCTAGGTTCCCTTTTGCCCTTGGCAAGGAGCTGCATCAGGTCTTCCGAAGCTAGCAGGGACCATGGACCAGAAACTCAAAAAGTTTGCTTTTGTTCCCTTTCATGATGTCTTCCTCTGTGGCCCTTGGGGTTGGCTCTGCTCTGCTCCGCCTCCCCTACTCCTCCTCCAACAGTCCACCTATCTGCCTGTCTTCCTCCGCTCGCTGCTTTCCCTTCTGTCTCCTCCCTCCCTCCCTTTTTCCTCCTCCTGCAACTCTCACCCATTCTCTCCATCTTTCTTCTCTCCGAGCCCCACCCCGTGGAGCACTCCACTCACATTTCTAATACCACTGCTGACTGACTGAGGAGGCCTCGCATGGATGTTGTGATGGCCCATGCCAGTGCCCGGATTCATCTGCTGAGGTGCCCAGAGGAACCTGTACCCCACTTGGCCGCCCCAAGCATTGGAGGAGCAATCCAGGGAACACGTGAAGAGGCGAGCAGGCTCCTAGCTACTCCAAGCCAGAGTGGACGGCCAACTTGGCCAACTTCTAGCTACACCTCTGGATGGGAGTTAGACATGAGGAAAGGAAAGGAGGACTTTGAAAGTGGACATTGCAGTAAAGGCAGACATTTCAGTCGGGATGGAGAAACACGGCCATTTAATTAAATAATAATAATGAAAATAAATAATCCTAACAGCTATAAGTATTCAGGATCAACAGACTACTGTAGTTCAAAATGCACAATAAAAAGGTAACATCTTCAGTATGTTAAATCATTTTTTAAAATCTCAGAAAAGCAATGCAAACATACATCTCCTGCCCATCATCCAGAACTGTCTGCTCAGGGCTGTGACGGCTCTGTAATAGAACAGTTCTGTTGTGTATGCACATGCGACTCTTGTGCCTCCTCCTGAAATTGGCATCCAGTATAAGGTACCCAGAGTACTTCCAGACCGTCACTTTTTTCAAGTAAGATTTAGTCACATACTGGCAAATTCAGGCAAATTATAGTTGTTTGGCAGATTTTTCACACGAAACCCACTTCCCCCAAATATTGGGCTTTTTGCAAGAAGTTAAGCAAGAGCCAAACACACCCTGAGTATGCAATAACACTTGCTGAAGGCTCACTAAATAGTCAACATCAGTGCTTTTTTCTGGGGGGAAGCAGGGGGGCGCATACCCCTAAACATTTTGTGAATCTAAGTTTGGCCTCATTGAGGGGCAGTATTTCAATATGAGTAGGAAAATGAGAGTACCCCTAAACATTTTTTAAGGAAAAAAAACACTGGTCAACATCATCTAAACTCTCTGCAAAGAAATCAGGATGAATGCTCAATAAATAGCTCATCTGGAAGCACCCCCCCCCCCAGGCAATCTGCAGCAGAGTAGAACCCTCTGAAACTTGAAGTCTTTTTGTGAAGATCTCTCTCAGGGCTGCAGGACACACCATACATACAGCATATTTAAAATCACATGACTTCCCCTAAGAATCCTGGGAAATGTAGTTTCCTCATCACCCTTAACAAGTTTGAGCTGAAAGAAGTCATTGATCTGCTGCCTCCCCCACAACTCTACCAGAGGAACAACAGCTGAACTATAAGAGGGGCAAGGAAACTGAGACCACCACAGAACTGACTGAGGGCCTTGCTGCTTATCAGCCACTTGCCCAGGGATCTGGAGATCTCTCAGTCTCTGGCTAAGCTTCACATACGCACTCTGTTCAAATCCTTCTGCACACCTGAGCTACAGCTGGACGGGACTTTCTTGGTAACTCTTGCAAGACTTAGCAATTAGCATCTACCACACCTTTCACAAGCTTCCTGACCTGAGACGATAAGAAGACAAAAGAGGTTTGGACATTTCTTTGGGCTTGTGAGCTGTGGGGACAACAGCAGCTTTGGCTAAGCATCTCAGCCAAACTATAGCAAGTGGCTTGCAGGACAAGCCAGAGGTTAGTTGTGGGCCTGCAAATAACCCAAGCTTTCCTGACACACACACACCACATTCCTTCCCTGCCTAGGAAAGTTAAATCAAAGGAAGCAGTTACCTCAGCTGTTGAGGTTTGGGAGATACCTGAGCACCCACAGGAAGTATGACGGCCACGTGTTTTCAGTCGCAGGTGTTCATCCCTGCAGAATGGGGTGCCTGGGACTTCAGAGTACAAGTTCACCTCTCACATCCTTCCTGAAGAACTAACTGCAAGCCATGCTCAGCTCATAGGAGGGCCACCAGCAGCAGCATGCAATCAGGAACGCCTCATCCCTTCCAAGGAGAGGGAAAGCCCCAACTCAGTGCCTCCCCTCCCTGCCTCCCCTATGAGAGTCAAGACATAGTAGTCCCATTTTTTTTTATCGGCACTGGTGCAAAAACACCCAGAATATTCTGGGGAAGCACACACGTCTCCCTTGGAAAGGAGAGGAGACGAAGAAAAGGGGATTCATACTTGGAAATTAACAATGTCAGCCTGTCTTCATATCTCAAACTAATTTGAAAGGGCTTTAATTTTCATAAAGGATAAAAAAAGGTTTCTTTGCTAGATTAAACTTGCAATTGTCATTCATATATTGTTTATAAGGTACTCATCTCCTCACTCTGTATTTTTTTGTTTTTGATTTTGTATACTAGTTAGCAGTGAAGACTTGTCTGCATGTATCAGAAGGAATAAAGAGCGAAATGTCCTTAACTGTCAGTTTTAATAAGAGGAGTCAACGTGCCTCCATTCAGGTTAAATATTGCCCTGTCACATTTCAATAGAGTCAACAGATTTTTTAAAGAAAACTCAAAAGCACAGTGTGTGCAGAAAAGGAAAAATATCTTCCTTGTCATTGAGTGTCAAAGCCCTGTTTTATTTGGGGCGGGGGAGGCTTTGGGGAGGTAGGACAGAAATTTCTTTTGTAAAATGTGAAAAATTACCACTCATAATTGGTGCTGACATGAAAAGGGGCTCTTTTTGTTAGAAAAACAAAGAAGATCTCTAATTTAATAATCACCTGCAAAGGGTTATTGTGATGGGAACAAAACACACACAATCAAAGTCATCTCTTTTAAGTAACTATATTATTCTTAAGCAATCAACTGCATTGACTGTGGCTCTGAGGAGGCACCAAACGGGGGGGAGATAAAAAGCCCAAACTCACAGAGGGAAGGTTTCAGAGATGAGATGTGTCCGGCCCGTTATGAAGAGAAGGGACTGCTGAAAGAGCCTCCAAAAAGTCATTTGACAGAGATATACTTTTAAATTAGGGTACGTGCAGCTTGTAGGTGCACTCCTGACTCCCATTTAGAAATGGCTGGTGCCTGAATAGCAGGCAAAACAAGCTCTTGCTCCAATCTGGAACTTTGAAGATGGGACACCAAAGATGTTTTCACATCGTATTTTTAAAAAATGTGGTTTTGAAGGATGCTTTAGGACTAACCCTGCTCAGAATTTCAAGGCAGTAATATAGATTACCAGTTTCTTAAGTTCAACACTTTTTCAGAAGGAAGGGGCTGGGGCTCCAGGCTGTCCTCTAACCTGAAGTGGTAGAAAGCTACATAGAGGATCAGAATATAGGTGTGCCAAGCTCAGAGTTGGCACTGAGGGGCAGCAGCTTTCAAGGGTTTCAGTCAAGGGATGTTCCCAGCCCTACCTAGAGATGCTGCCAGGGATTAAACCTGGGTCTTCTGCATGCAAAGCAGGTGCTCTACCCACTGAGCTACAGACGCGAAGCACAGAATCATAGAATGATAGAATTGTAGAGTTGGAAGGGACCTTGAGGGTCATCTAGTCCAGCCCCCTGCAATGCAGGAATCTTTTGCCCAACAGAAGGCTCGAACCCACAACCCTGAAATTAAGAGTCTCATGTTCTAATGACTGAACTACCAAAGCACTGAGCAAATGCACTCTGCACAAACCTAGAGGCACGTAATAAAAATGCCCAACTCATGTCAACAGAAACAGTGGCTCTGACAAGCATCAGAAAAGTTCAGTGCCTGGTACAATTGATTCTGTGGAGCCAGCACTAAGGGAAAGACCGTTCCCATAAACTTGGGGGATACAGAATATTTGCCCAAAAGCCGAACATCTGTAAAGCCGGTTTCTCCTCTGGCCTCCACAACAAATCCCTCATAATATCCGTAATGCTGGAAAAATTTCCTTTTAGCTCAGGTAACTCACATCCCTAAAATCCAGGTGGCTCCCTGGATTGTGTTTTACAAGCCACCTGCAGGATGCCAACAGCTCGTGCCAGAAACAGGCCCGTTTTCATGAAACCACTCTGAGCTTTAATCAGTGAAACTGAATCCTGCAGGGTGTGAAATGAAAAGAGGCCCGGAGGAAAAGCAGAGAGACACCACTGCATTGGTGCCCCCTGCCTGGGCATCTGCTTTGGAGGGGCTTGGCAAGCAAGCAAGGGGGACAACTGGAGAGGCTTCTTCGTCCCTTCAGCAAGCTGCTTTGCCACAATTTACACATTCGGCAGGCAGCACTGTCCTCCCCCCCCCCCCCGCTCTGCTGTTGCTCACCTTCTCCACACACAGGCTGCCTGCCAAGGGAGATCAGGCTGCAAGAATCACGGACGCTCACGGCTGGACGCTCCAGAAACAGGAGAGCATTGTCTTGCCAGATCAGACCAGGGCCCGTAATTCACAAGCAGAGAAAGAAGGAGAAAGCCACCATTCCATTTTTGTTTCCCCCCAGGTTCTGATCTTCAGAGGCAGATGGACTGCCTTTGAGTGTGGAAGTTCCATTTTATCTTTCATTTTATTTTAAATATTTGTATACTGCCTTTTATTGAAGGATTTTAGGGCAGTGTACAACATACATCCACCAAAATACATCAAAAGAATAACTGGACCACCATAAGAAAGGCAACAACAAAATAAAATTTAAAAAATCAGACTAATCCGGATAAGACCAATCTGGGCAGAGGACAGGAGGAGAGATTGTTTGATTCAAGATGGCAGAGCAAAATGTGACTTTGGCATGACTGCCCATTTTCTGGAGTGATGGATCCAATCTCATAAATTACACTATCCATTAAAAACAACAACACATTTTGGGGGGGAAGGGGTTCTACAAGTTCCTGGGCAGAACTGGGCACTCCCTGCTGGTGTAATATGAACATTTAAACCAAATATAAGAAACCAAGACAGAATAAAACCTAGAAACACATCTATACATATGAAAGAACTAGGCCTAATACATCCCTTCCCACTAAAAGAGGCCAATTCAAACTTACTCCATAAAATCTCCTAAATGCCAGGCAACCTCTATGGTGGGGAGGGTTTCAAAACCAGAGTGTCAGTGTCAAAAACCCATCTCCCTGCAGATGGCCTCTACGCCTCTGGTGGAGGGAGAGGTACTTGGAGAGGGGCCTCAGTGGAAGAGCTTAAAGCCCACTGCCTCAAAACATTCTTAAAGCAGACCTGCTAGGGAAGCCTTGTTCCCAAATTGGAGAGGCGTGTGCTGTGCACAAGCTTAGCCACAACCGAAGACCATCTAGTGAACCTGCAGAGATTTGAATGGGGAACTTCCTGGTTCCCAGGTCATTTGTATCCACCACCCAACTCCTGCCAGCTGTGCTTTGTGAATATTCATCTCACCGTGTGGCTCTGTACATTTTCCTTGAGAGTGACGTCACTGTATGCAGACAACAGAGGTTTTGCAATTTAATCCTCACAAGACACTATGCATTAATCTCTAAGAGGCTCCAGTCACATCTGTTAACCCAAAGGGCATAACATCAAGATACTATGATCCTTTGTGACGTACAAAAGTAGTTATTAATTTGCACTCATTATCTAAAGTCATTTGTCAGTAGCCTTTAGATAAGTGCAAAGTGCTCACATTCCAGAGAAAATGCAAGGAATCATTGATGGGCAAGTGGCTTCAGAGGTGGCATCATTTAATGCTGCCAATTCATGCAGAGCTAATGTTTACCCAAGGACTCAGGATTAATTAGAGCTGAGCTGGCAAAAGGGTGGATTCTTATGCCATCCCAACCTGTGGCAACTTCAGGAAAAAGCCAGCCTGGACTTACTTCAGACCCTGGCAGAAAGTCAGGAATTCAACTCTGATATGCTATGATTGACATATGTCAGAGGATGGTATTGCCACGCAGCAAGTCTAAAACTGAAGGTTTGATTTACATGTTTAATGTGTTTTTATCTTATGCTGGTCTACTGTAACTGAGAGTATGTGTATGTGTACCTTCTACTTCTGCAGTTGCCCTATTGTCTATCTAGCATGTTTTATTTTTGTATGGAGGTATTTTTTTCTTATGCTGGTCTATGACCGTAATAAATAATTGGATTGGATTGGACCCCAATACGGTCTCTGTACGCCAGTCTGGATAGAGGAGGGAAGGAGAACTTATGCATATTGGGACACCTCCACAGAAAAAGTGGGGGGCAGCACCACTTTAGCTGTGGTCTTTGCTGCCCAGTTCACTCTCACATGCTTACATCATTCCTATTTGGAGCAAACTGTCTGAGGCATCTCCACCACCTTCTGAATGCAACAGCAATATGACTGAATCATCACGATGCTTTACTGTTGGCTTGGTCCATTTGTATCCATAATGTAAACTCATTAGCGCGATGGCAAATATCCAACGCAACTTCAGAATGTGTCAGTAGTGCAAAGGGCCTACTGCTGCTCCCATTTCCTAGTTGTTGTATGAAACACAAGCCAATACTCAGAGTCACTTACAATATCAGGAAGCTCTCTGAGCTCATTTTTCATCCATGACCCCAGAAGCTCTTAGGCCAGCCCTGAGTGGCGAAGAGGCTTGGCTTTAAAACCCTCCCTTATACTTTCAACAACTGCTCCCTTACAAATGTATTATAACCTCTGTCATTTAGCTGGCTCAAGAATGTGGCCCACATCACAGCAGAAGCCACAATACTTCCCCCCCCCCAGCTGTTGGGCTTTGTGTTGCACACAAAACGTGGAGTGTCTTCTTGAGGAATAATGGTTTTCAAAGCTTGGCAACAATCTCTTCATCTCAATACTCTCTCCCTCTCTCTTTTTACACCTTTCTGCCCAGGTAGAGATTCTCAGTGGGAACTCTAATTGGGTAATTTGATGTTGACTTGTATCCCCTGCTGACCCTGGGGGGTCAAGGCAGCCCTGCTGTCAGGGAACTGCCATCGGAAGGAAGGGAAGTGAAAGGGCTCACACAGGTTGGGAGAGACTCAGCAGCTGAAGAGGGAACCAGTAGGGGGAGAGGAGCTGGGCTGAGGGAAAGGGAGCTGGAGGGATGGCTCAGAGACACTTCCAGCGAAAACAGTGGGGAGGTTTCAGGACCTCCTGTAGGGACACCCACTCCTCGCCGGAAACTGTCACGCAGAGAGTCCAGAAGACGTGTTTCCGTTAAGGAGCTTTTATGTTGGAAGCGATTCCGAAAGCAACCACTGTCGGAATCTGCCAGCGACTGACGGAGCCATGTTTAAGGGGCTCCGTTACAGACAGAGGTTTGCAAACTTGACCAAACTCTGAGGGACTAGGATTTTACACACAAGAAGCTCATCGTCCCATCACAGCATTCCGACAGTCTTCGTGAGCAGCTTGTGCAGGAGAAGGCATCATGAGCAACCCAGCCGGAACCGGAGAAGCAGGAGCTGGAGCGGGTCCAAGCCTGGAAGAAAGGTACCGGGTGTTGGAGGTCCAGCTAGCGCTGCAGACGGCGAGGCTTGAGGAGAGGAGGGCTCAGGATGCAGACAAAAAGGGGAAAGACACCCAGCTCGTCAGAAAGGTACCAGGATTGGTGCAGAAGTTTGGGGGGGAGCCCAAAGACTATCATGGCTTTCGGACAGAGATGCAATATGCCCTCAATCTGCAGTTTGATGAATTCCCTGACGAGGAATCAAGAGTGGCTTTCGTGATTGGGCATCTTGAAAAGGGGGCGAGAGACTGGGTTAGACCCCTGATGGCAGCGAATAGTGACGTCCTAAAGGACACGATGAAGTTCTTTCGCGCCATGGATCTGATGTTTTCCAGCGATATTGAACAGGGAGTGGTCCGCAGACAGTTAATGGCTTGCAAACAGGGTAGCCGATCTGTCCGTGAGTACTGGACTGAATTCACCATGTTGATCCATAAATTGGGGTGGGATCTATCGGCGGAACCCATTCAAATGCTTTTTGAAGAAGGGCTTTCTTCGGCTGTGAAAGACGAACTTTCCCGGGCGCCCAGGGCGGAGTCTATGGACCAGCTGACCAAATCAGCGCTGACCATAGGAGCGCGCCAGGAGGCGAGAGCATTGGAGAGGCGGGAAGGGAAGGGGGAACGTTGGAAGGAGTTCCGCATTCCAGACATTCCAGAGCCAACTTTCCCGCCGGCAGAGCCGATGGAAATCGGAACAGCGCGCGCGCGCGCAGTTTCAAAGCCCAGTGAGGGGGGAAAGAAGGAGGGAAAAGGCGCCCGGAAATGCTATCTCTGCCAACAGCCAGGTCACTTTGCCAGAGTCTGCCCCCAGAGGAAGGAATGGCAAGGGATGGTAGGAGCTGTGGAGGGAAGAGAGGAAGAAATACCGAAGCAAGTAAAAGCCAACGCCTGGCTGCCACCGTCGGGGCACAGCAGTCAGGCCAAAGAGCAGTGAAAGTGCCCACGCCAGAACCTCCTAAACCCGCCCTAGT
This sequence comes from Podarcis pityusensis, assembly GCF_964106645.2. Classification (NCBI taxonomy): domain Eukaryota; kingdom Metazoa; phylum Chordata; class Lepidosauria; order Squamata; family Lacertidae; genus Podarcis; species Podarcis pityusensis. Next base: position 47,633,070 of record NC_138033.1, on the reverse strand, counting down.
GATAGAAGTGGCGCTAGAGCTGCCAAACGGACACCCTCTAAAGATAAAGGCGCTGTTGGACTCAGGCAGCTCCTGCAATTTCATGAGCAAAGAGTTTGCAGCTGAACACCAGATACAGACGATCCCTTTAAGCAACCCCCTGCAGGTGACCACGATCGATGGCAGGGAGCTGTTGGGAGGAGAAGTCAGCTTGCAGACCGTCCCAATGATAATGAAGGTGGCAAGGCACACCGAACTGATAGCGTTTAATGTGGCCACCTTGGGAGGAGCTCCCATTATATTGGGGATGAGCTGGCTAGCGTTACATGATCCGCTGGTGGGCTGGCATCAGAGAGTGGTTTCTTTTGGTTCAGCACATTGCTTAGAACACTGCAAAGAGGGAAAGGGTTTGGCAGGGGCCCAAGCCACCCTAGCAGGGACTGAAGTAACGGAGAACGTGAAGGTACCACGACAATACGCAGATCTCCGCGACGTCTTCAGCGAAAGGGAAGCTGACCAATTACCCCCGCATAGACCCTTTGACTGTCAAATCAATTTACTCCCTGGGGCACAGCTCCCTGTAGGCAAGCTGTACGCCATGTCAGACAGAGAGATGCAGGAGCTAAGAGAGTTCATTGACAAGAACCTGAAGAGAGGGTTCATCAGAGAGTCCAGGGCGGTGGGGGGCAGCCCAGTGTTTTTTGTGGATAAAAAAAACACGAACAAGCCGAGGCTTGTGTGTGACTTCAGGGCCTTAAATGCAGTGTCAGAACCAGTGGCTTTCCCTATGCCCAGGATTGACGACATTTTGACAAGGGTCAGGAAGGGAAAGATTTTTACTAAACTGGACCTAAGGGGGGCGTACAACCTGATACGAATAAGGAAGGGGGATGAATGGAAAACCACCATGTTCACCCCTTTGGGGGCATTTGAATATTTAGTTATGCCCTTCGGCCTACAAGGAGGCTCCGCGTGCTTTCAATCGTTTATGAACCACGTCCTGGGGCCTTTGCTTTACAAGAATTGTGTGGCCTTCTTAGACGACGTGTTGGTGTATTCTGAGAATGAGGAGCAGCATGTGAGAGACGTCAGAGAAGTGTTGAGCAGGCTGCAAGCCAACCAGCTGTGGGTGAAACTGGAGAAGTGTCAGTTTCATACCAAGGAGGTGGAATTCCTGGGGTATCGCCTGTCAGACAAGGGATTGGCCATGGATCCCGGCAAGGTCCAGGCGGTGCTGGAATGGAAAACACCCAAAACAAGGAAGGATGTGCAGAGGTTCCTAGGATTTGGGAACTTCTATCGTAAGTTCATCCGAAACTTTGCCCACCTGACGGCGCCCATTACGGACTGTCTCAGCAGTAAGAAGAAGTTCGTTTGGACTGAGGAGGCGGAGCGAGCATTTGAGGAACTAAAAAGGGCCTTCGCCTCGGAACAACAACTCCTGCATGTGGATTTACAAAAACCGATGAGAGTGGAAACTGACGCATCAGACAGAGCGATTGGGGCGGTGCTTCTGCAGCCAGGGAAGGAGGAGTCAGAGTGGAGACCGTGTGCCTTTTTTTCGCGAAAGCTGAACAAATCCGAGAGGAACTACACGGTGTATGACCGAGAACTACTAGCCATTCATGAGGCGTTCCGGAGATGGAGGCACCTGCTAATTGGCGCACAACATAAGGTGCAAGTGTGCACTGACCACAAGAACCTAGAGTATTGGAGGACGGCACGAGTGCTCAACCAACGGCAAGTGAGATGGGCCCAGGAGTTCTCCAAATTTAACTTTGAGATTTGTTACGTGCCAGGCCCAGAGAACATTAGGGCGGACGCTCTCTCACGCAAACCTGAATATTTGGAGGAGGAGGGAGCACCCGAAGAGAGACATGTCATTCCAGAGGACCGCTGGGTGTGTGGGGCGGCATTGGTGGGACAAAGAGAACTGGTAGAGGAAACAGAGAATGATGAATACGCCCAGAATAAGCTCAGAGGTCTTAGGGGTGAGGGAGAGGAACCAGGGGGTTTCGAGGAAAGAAATGGAGCTTTGTATTACAAAGGGGCACTGTATATCCCTGAAGGAGACTTAAGGGGGAGGGTACTCAAGCAGTTGCACGACAGCCCCACGGCGGGGCATTTTGGACAACACAAAACCATGTGGTTGGTCACCAGGGAATTTTGGTGGCCTAAGGTGAGGGAAGATGTACGGGAGTATGTAAGAGGGTGTGAGCAATGCCAGCGAGCCAAAGGGGAGAGGCGGGCACCGGCGGGGCTATTAGAACCCTTACCAACCCCAGAACGACCTTGGGAGGCAGTGTCGATAGATTTTATGACTGATCTGCCGAAGTCCAAGGGGAAAACAGCCATCATGGTGGTGGTAGACCTACTAACAAAGATGTGCCACTTTGTAGCCTGCTCGCATGCAGTCACGGCGGAAGAGACAGCGAAGTTATTTGTAGAACACATTTTTAGGTTGCACGGGGTGCCATTGAGGGTGGTCTCAGACCGAGGAAAACAATTTACTTCCAGGTTCTGGAGGAAGCTCATGAGCTTACTGCAGGTGGAGGTCAACTTTTCGACTGCCCGGCACCCTGAAACCAACGGGCAGGCGGAAAGAGCAAACGGGGTCCTCCAGCAATACCTGAGGTGTTATGTCAATGACAGAGAGAATGACTGGGTAGAAAAGTTGGCGCTGGCGGAATTTGCCTACAACAATGCCGAGAATGTGTCCACAGGGATGAGCCCCTTCTTGGCTAATTATGGGTGTCATCCCAGGGCTTTCCCAGGGGGAGAAGGGGAGAGATGGGGTGTCCCGGCAGCCGAGCATTTTGTAGAAGAAATGGAAGCAATCCATCGTCAGCTCCAACTCAACTTAGAAAGGGCGAAGGAAGAATACAAGAGGCAGGCAGACAAGAACCGAAGGGAAGGTGAAACCATAAGGGTGGGAGATAGGGTGTGGCTGTCAACCCAAGGGTTGCCGTTCAAAGGAGGTTGTAAGAAATTAAGACCCAGGAGATTGGGTCCCTTTGAGGTCATTCAACAGGTCAACCCAGTGGCTTTCAGGCTCCGGTTACCCAACCACATGAAACTGCACCCAGTATTTCACAGGTCGTTACTGTCACCGTATGAGGGGGGACGAGAAGGGATGGCCACTCGGGGACCGGTCATAGAAGAAAGGGAATGCAGCAGCCATGTGGCAGAAATCCTCGACGCCAGATGGAAGGGGGATCAGGTGGAGTATTTGGTAGCGTGGGAAGGAGAACCGGAGTCAGAAAACACTTGGGTAATGGCAGAAGATATCAATGACGAGGTATTGATAGAAACGTTCCATCAAAGGTTCCCAAGGAAACCTCAGCCTGTGGAGAGGTTCCGGAGGGAATACTTTGGGACCACCGATGAGGAGGAGGAGTTGGAAGGATTCTCGGAATCGGAAGGGGAAGGGGAGATGGACTCTGAGGAGGAGGAGTACTTCGAGACCAGGAACCGCAACAGGTGGAGAGAAGTGTTCGGGACATCGGAAGATGAAGGAAGTTCATTCCGGGGTTTTGCCTCCTCACCGCCCGTAGAGGAGGGGGCGAGAGGGGATGAAGGGGGCCCTGGAGGGGAGGTGGATGTCAGGGAACTGCCATCGGAAGGAAGGGAAGTGAAAGGGCTCACACAGGTTGGGAGAGACTCAGCAGCTGAAGAGGGAACCAGTAGGGGGAGAGGAGCTGGGCTGAGGGAAAGGGAGCTGGAGGGATGGCTCAGAGACACTTCCAGCGAAAACAGTGGGGAGGTTTCAGGACCTCCTGTAGGGACACCCACTCCTCGCCGGAAACTGTCACGCAGAGAGTCCAGAAGACGTGTTTCCGTTAAGGAGCTTTTATGTTGGAAGCGATTCCGAAAGCAACCACTGTCGGAATCTGCCAGCGACTGACGGAGCCATGTTTAAGGGGCTCCGTTACAGACAGAGGTTTGCAAACTTGACCAAACTCTGAGGGACTAGGATTTTACACACAAGAAGCTCATCGTCCCATCACACCTGCCATCTGGCACTCCAAATGATGCTGGATGTCCCTTCCAAAGTGCTCTGGCCTCCCTGATAAATCTCTGTGATTAGACAGTTTCTGCTATCTCTCTTTAAATAAAATGTTTTTTAAAACCACCAGGAAAAAATATGTCTTCAAAACAGGGAATTCATTTCTGGTGATAAAATACACTTGCTTGTTTTAAAGTGACAGAGTCTACATGTGCAACAAATGTATATATATCAACATGAATAAAGAGAATGTTCAGTTTTGCCAATATTAAACTAGCTCTGTTTTGTTTTTTAATTAATACGCCAATAGGTTCTTCAGAGGAGATAGGCTACCAGTGTCATTAACTGGCAAGACTACAGGGAAGAGGAAGAGGAGGAAGAGGATCCCAGCAAGGGCTATAGCCAGTGCCGGATTTATGTATAGGCTAAGTAGGCTGAAGCCTAGGGCCTCTAAATCTAGGGGGCCTCGCCAGCCCTCCCGCACCCCAGCGGGCAGTTTCCCCTCTCACAAAATTGTAAACCCAAGACTTCATGCAAGGGCAGGGCAACTCAGGCCCAGCAACTATTAGACTCAGGGTTACCCAGTGGGGCCCAATTTGAAGCAGTGGGGCACAATTTGATTTTTTGTTTTTTGTAGGGCCCCAGTTCACAGCCAAAGTCTGCAAAATCTTATATATATAAATAAAATCCATCTAGATTGCCCTGGTGCAGGGGCCCTCTTAGGAGCGGCCTACGGGGCCCAATTGCTCCAATTTTCTTAAGGTCAGCCCTGATGAGACTGTGCAGGGGACTGGACTGACAAGCCTTGCACCTTCTAGGTCCCTGGCGTCACCATTCAGACTCAAGGACTTGTTATGGAAATGAAGGTGGGGCACATATTGGAAATCAGTTTTGTCACCTCTCCCCCCCCCCAAACCCCGAGACATCGAGCCCAGCCACCTTTTATTCACAGTCACATAAGCACTACACTACAGCATGGCCATAAACTTGTATGTTCAACCGCTGAAATATACTCCCAATATGTAGCAATGGAGATTTATGTTACTGCTTTATGAATGAACACTGTGTTTTATGAATGGACTCTGTATTTTGTGAATTACCTAAGAGCCACCAATAGAGAGCTCTAGAATCTGACAGCTAACCAATTGGGTACTACCAAACAGCGACCTCTATTGCTGAAAGCAGGTAACCAGCAGGTAATGTTTCAACTCAGCCTTTGCACTGTTGATTAAACACCCCCTGCTGTGCAGATAATGGAGAAAGATCATAAATTGTATCCCTTCTGGCATCCTGGCCAACTCTATTACCCAGGTGCACCAGAAGCACAGAATAGCAGCAAATAAAATCCGCTCATATGCCAGCAACTGATAAGACTGGTCATCCAGTTCTTCCAAAGTCTTCCTAAATTATTATGCTCCAAAATACAGGCCAAAAGAGAGCAGGTCTGGGAAGAGCAAGGCATACAATGGTTACCACCAGTGAAAAGGCCCTGCTCTGTGTAACTCCTGCCCTGTCATTTGAAAGAGTGCCCACTTGCCCTCCTTCTTGACATGGAATGCTCTCTACTGGAGTCTCCAGGTCCAGTACAAAGACCATAAGAAGGGAGAGCAGGGACCTTGAAGTTCCCAACAGCTGTTAATCAAGCAAGCAAGCACACAGGTCACCTTTGTCACAGTCAGGACACCTATGTCCTGGCCAGGCCTGCACCCAATCTTGTTTTTGTACCATCTTGTTTGTCCTCAGTAACCAAAATTATATTATCAACATATACAAGCAGAAAAGTTGTTTTCCTTCATTTGCAAGGAATCGTACAAAACGAAGTGGGACTAATAAAGAAAAGTTCCAGGGTGGCAACAGAAAGCAAACTAAAAGTGCTTTTGCAGTTCATCAAAACTATCTAGCAATATCAAGTTACAGGAAAACTGGTGGTATTAACAGTAATCCTTCTAGTTGGTCAATTGGTTCAGCAACTTCCATGTACATAACGTGTGATGCTAATTCTTCCCCCAAGAGTTAAATGATAACTAATCAGAGGCAGCTACAGGAGAGCTATGAGATTCAGGTGAGGTTCAGATGACTTGTCAATCCCAGCGACCCGGCCTGCCCAGGCCATCACAGGAGCTTCAAAAATCCTGAGAAAGTAAAGGGAGCCTTTGCCTAGTGCTAGAAGGACAGAAACTATAGGACAGAAACTATAGGAACCAGGAGAACTTCTTGATGGCTGAGGCACCACAACTAAAGAGGCCTTTACCACTTGCCTCCCCTCAAGCATGTGGGGCCTCTAAAAGTGGCTGTAGTGTGGCAGGCAGGTGGGTGCAGGTGCTCCTTCAGGTTCCTGGGTCCCAAAGCTACATCCCTTATCTACCCGCCTCTGGATATCTGCTTGGCAGTTTCCTTCCATCCTGCTGAGATGAAGCTGAAAGAAAATGCAGCTGCCATTTCGGACATGTTCTTTCTAGACCGGAGTGGAATGGGAAAGGTGCTCACTCTTGGTGAGCAAGTTTTGAAAGGACCAAAACAAAAGGCAGCAATCATGATGAACAGCAAGGGGTGCAGGGTGACTGAACCTTAGTTAACACCTTTAATTTAATTACCACTCTGAAGGGTAATGAGGAAGTCTGTGGAAAGCAGGAAGGGGGAGGGGGGAACTCAGAAGTGTTAGAAATACCAAGGAGGAAAGAAATTATACAAAGCAACCCAGGGAAGTTGGAAATATTGACAGGCAATAAAATGAGCTACAAGCTGCATAATGCAGGCTAATGTATCTGGGGAAAGACTCAAGCAGCTATTCAATGGGAAGGAATTATGTGGAAAGCAGAAGGAGAACAGGAGGCTCAGCGCAGCGCATTCGGCACAAGAGAAGGTGTTATGTAAGCTGTTGTTCCTTATTTATTTTGCTTTATCAAGAAAACACAAACAAATGTCAATAACTAGTGTCAGCTTAAAAAAAAAAAGTGACTGCAATCCTAAAACCACTTACATTGGAGCAATTCCATTAAAGTCCATCATGCAGATTTGCAATTTAAAATCTGTAAAGCAGGGAAGCACAATTAGCTGACTTTATAAAGTTCAAGGTGCAATGATAATAATGTTTAAACTACCTAAAAATCAGATTAAGTTGCTATGTCTCGAAGTCTTTCATTGGACTGCAGTTGCAGGATGCAGATTTACCCCATGTTCACTCCAGAAGTCCCAGATAGAGTCTATACCTAGCCCTGTTGTCAGATATGCCCTAACTCCCATCATCCCGGGCTGCTGGCCATGCTGGCTGGGACTGATGGGAGTTGAAGTCCAACAACATCTGGAAGGCCACAGTAGGTTCCCCACCAATGACTTATCCCAGCCAAAAAAAAAAAAAGCCTGCTGCTTGGAGTAACAGAGGAGAAATACTGTGCACATTTATGGCACAAGGACATGCCATGTCACAAGGCCCTTTGGTGAAACGGGGCATGTCTGCTTTCTCTGTGGCCTTTGAAACTATTCAGTAGCATCCTTGGAAGAGCTCTTTGGAAAGAAAAGAGTCGGGGAAGCCAAAGGGATACAAAGTATAGTCAGACTTCACAGGCACAATCCTGTAATAAAATAAAAAAGTGAGCTGAGAACATGGAGAGAGAGAAGCGAGCCAGGGAGTTCCCAAACGTCTTTTTTAAAATGCCATAATCCATCCCACTAATCCATCTTTAATTATATCAATAAATAGACAGGGTATCAGATTGTAATTCAAAGTAGAATAATTGTTCACGCTAGTTCTACCCTACGTTAAAATGAAACCTGTGGAATGCAAGCACTGTGAACAAACCTAACAGGCCAGACTTTTAAGGATGGCATCATTACAGAATAAGATGTAAAAGTCCTACCATACCATGTCTGGCTTGGCTTTTGCAAAAGTCCTAGCAGTTCATTGCTACACCACTAGAAGGAATGCTGATCAAATGGTTCAGGTTGATACCCAGGCAATTAGAAGCAAAGGGGGAGGGATGTTTTGTTCTTCGTTTTTTTGAGTGAGTCACTACCTGGTTGCCCTTTTTAAAAGCAAAAATATACCCTGGTTATAATGTGAGAAGAAAGCAGCAATGTTCCAGAAAGTTCTCTTGCACAGGTGCCATCAAACTGCCCGCCAAGGCTTTGAGACCTGCTGGGGGGGAGGGGAGGGGCAGAGGTGGTGAGGTCTGATTAACTGGAGAAGCCAGTTGTGCAGGGATGTGAAGCAGGGATTTCCCAGTGGTGTCACCCCCCTATGGGATGCCCTATGCCAGGAATGCCAGGAGGTTTGGTTGTCACCCTCACTGGTGTGTTTCTGGAGACGTCTCAATCCATAGCTCTTCTGTCGCTCCTACAGGAGAGGCAAAGGCTGTTTGAGGGCAGATGGCTTGGTGAGGTTTTGGGTCACATTAAAGTGATGGGTGTATTAGGGCTAAATTGATTAACAATATTTTTGAACACCGCCCTGGGATCCTAACCAAGGAGGGAAGGTTAACGAATTGAACAAATACAGAACAAAACAAAACGAAATACTGTACTGACTTCTCAGTAGTTGTGCCCACTCTGGAACGCCTTTCCGTCAGTTGTCATGGAAATAAACAACTATCTGACTTTTAGTAGACATCTGAAGATAGACCTTTGTAGGGAAGTTTTTAATGTTTGATGTTTTATTGTGGTTTTATAATTTGTTGAAAGCCACCCAAAGTGGCTGGGGAAACAGTCAGATGGATGGCATATAAATTATTATTATTATTATTATTATTATTATTATTACTACTACTGCTGCTGCTGCTGCTGCTGCTGCTGCTTCTACTGCAACTACTACTAGTGCATGGGAGGTGCTCAAGAGCTGGGATCCCCTTTGCCCAGAGGAAGAGTTTTGAATGTAGATGTCTCTGTGGCTGCCCTTGGCATCTCTGGCCAGCCCTGGCGCAGGAGCTTGGATGAGTCTGAGCAGAAGAATCCCACCACAGTGCTTTCTTCAGTCATGGCCAACAGCTCTTATCCCCTCAGGGGCTCCCATTCGCGGCTTCACCTCAAAATTAATCACATTTGAATTTGCACCTTCTCCAAGATCTTAATGAAAATGTTAAATAATAAACTGAAGGCCCTGCATTGATCCCTGAAGTGCTTTGCTTAATACTCTTCGTCACTCGGTGGCCTTACTAATCATAATTACACTCTGCTCCCTGTCTGTCAACTAACAGCAAACCCATGTTGGGGAGACATATGGTGAGGTGGCGGGGGGGGGAGGTATCAAATTCTGTTTTGATATACGAATATGACTGCAGAAGAACCAGGAATCCTAAGTGCCAAACTGGAAATAATAAGGCAGATCCATGCATTTGTCAGTGCCATAGCTTTGGGGGCTAGCCGGGGTTTTGTGCCCTAGGTGAAGCCTCCAGAGAGGCACCATTGAGGCTCCCAGCTTCTTTGTGTTTGTATGCAAATACACGTGGGGTGTGTGCCAAACTGGGTCTTTGATCCGGGTAAAATAAAGCCTAGTTTCGCCCCTGGATTTGTAAGTATGAACAAGCAAAGAAATCTGACTGCAGCAATTGCTGGATTAGAGCTGCTGGTGTCTGAAGGAAAGTGCAGAACACAGGAGCAAAGTTGATGGCTGGGCTGGGAGCCTCCTTCCACCCTGACATTGCTCCAAAACATTGCAAGACTTCAGCTCCCAACTTGGGCAGTGTGGATCATGATGATGAAGAGGGATTTCCCCAGGCCCTGATACAATTTTCAGGGGCCACTACTCACCATCCCAAAGAATGGCAAAGTTTGGTGACTTACTGAGTATGGAAACTCTGCATTCGGAGGCAGTCTGCTGGTATCTCTGAATACCAGTTGCTGAGCAGAGCCAAAATGCAAACACTGCCACTGCTGCAGGACAGAAAGTGGCACAGAGCCATTTTTAAATCATACGCGCTTCCTTGCCAAAGTAGGTTTTACAATTGCATTAAAGTTGCAGTACATGCAAGGAGCTCTTACAAATGATGCATTAGAGCATTTGATTTTGCAGGAAGGGCTTGCCTCTCGCTGTACGGAAAAGCCTGCTTGAGGGCAAGAGCTTTCCCTTTCTGGGAGCAAGTAGATGTGCTGGTTAAAACAACAATGCATGCCAAGGGTGACCCACCCACTGCCCCACCAGCAAGTCTACGCAGAATCACAGATTTTTAATATTTGCCATGGCTGAGGCTTCTTCTTCTTCACCAGCAGCAGCACCCCGCCTTTGCATTCACACTCATTTCCACCCCTGAAAGGTGTCTTTGAGGATGCAGCGCCATGCTGCCTCCAGGTCCCTGTCAGAGATGCCACCATAGGAGGTGCCTCAAAATAACTCCAGCTGAACAAGAGCATTTGATCTGGTTGCAGCAAGACGTCTGTTTGACACATAAGGCTCACTCCACAACAGTAAAAATGTGCATATTGCTTTACAGCTTCATTGTTGTTATTACCTGGGGTGGAGAGGCAGATCTTTTGTCTTCATTTATTTCGGTCATCCTGGATAGCTCAGATGGTTAGAGCGTGGTGCTGAAAATGCTCAGGTTGCAGGTTCAATCCCCATATGGGACAGCAGCATGTTCCTGCATTGCAGGGGGTTGGACCAGATGGTCCTCAGGGTCCCTTTCAACTCTACAATTCACCCAGAGTGGGTGAAGGGAAACTCAACTTGGAGGACCACCTCCTTTCCTCAGCTACTGACCTTGACTATATGTTGAACCCACAAGGGCAGAGGCGCCAACCAGAATGAAGGAAGCCGACTGCAGTGAGGAGATATGGAGGAAGGGGGGGGAGAAGTGGCTAGAGGGAATGGGGCCCCCACAACATTCACTAAAAAAATCCAAATGTGCCTATCAGCCTGAAAAGGTTGGCGAACCTGAGGAGCTCACAGGACAATTGTACTTGGATGATGGTGAGCATCTGTGGAACGGGTGGGGGTGGGATCAGAGTGACAAGCCCTGCCCCTGCCTGCAACACATTCTCTCACCTGCCTGCCTGCCTGCCTGCCTGCCTGGTCCCCACAGCCCAGGGGAGAGAGTTGGCTGCCCTGATCCCTGTTGCATCAGAGCCCAGCGTATGCAGCAATGGTCTGAGCAGTGCATGCACTAGTCCTGAGAAAGCTGGCTTCAAAGAGAGCTCATAAAAATGCCACATAATAATGATAGCAGGTGAAGGCAGGGGCAGGCTGAGCGGGGGATCCCATGACAAACTGGCCTCTAATCAGAGCCCCTCCTCCTCTCCCATCTGTTTTGCAAAGGTGACCACTCCTTGACCTGGCTTCTGCTCTCTTGGATCCGATCCACCTGATAACAGCCTACTGTGTGCAAAAAATACTGCCCTATATTTCAAAGTACCTCAGCCAACTAACCAAATGTACTAAATTCTTGTTTTTGTGCCTGGCACTTAAATTCCTACAGACCTGACTTAACAGGCAAGAGAGGGCCATAAAACTGATGCTGCAGAACAAAAAGAGACTTTTTAGGAGTCCTCGGACAAAGACTGCAGGGACACCAAAGATGTCCACCATTCTTGTTTCAAATCTTCCTGTGTGCCTGTCGACATCTGGAGTGTCTCTGACTGCCAACACGTGCAGGGCAGTGTCTTTTCGCATGGGATGTACATCTGTGCCTGTGAAAAGGCATCAGAGTTCAGCAGCCTAATTCTCCTAAGGCAGTCTTTGCCAACCTGGTGCCTTCCAGATATTTTGGGCCACAACTCCCATCAGGCTCTCTGTCCTATGATGCTGGGGCCGATGGGATCTGTAGTCCAAAACATGTCCATGTTGGCATACCTCTAGTCATGGAGGGAGGGAGCAGTAAGTCCCCTCCAGGCAACCTGTTTCTCCATCCTGAATTGTTGCACAAAGCTTACACAAAGCTTAGCTTATATCCGGTCTTCATTGTGTTTATAAATCTTCGGGTTCATCATTTGCTCATCCCACACAATGAATGGTGTGTACATGATGTTGACCACAATCTACATGTATCCTGTAGTTTCTTATGAAATACTGCATTTTGATGTGCTTCCCTCCAAACTAGCTACCATCCAAATTGAGGGGGGAAATGACCTAGCTACATTTTAAGCTGGTCATTTGTACTGGAAGCACTGTTGTTCAGCAACATCTGGAAGGTCACCAATTAGCCACCTGTGCTGTAGAACCTGCCAAGAAAACATGGCTAGATGTCAGCTGGGGGCCCCTATTCCCACCTTAACTGGTCATTAACTAGGGCCTAGTGAATGTGGCAACACAGAGTCAGATATTCAATCCTAGGGTAGCTAATATGGTACCTCTCAGATGGCCCTGGACCATCAGCCCCAGCCAGCCTGGCCAATAGTCAGGGATGATGAGAGCAACATCCGGAGGGCTACAGGTTGACTACCCTGGTTTACATGTCGCTGGAGGCTTACAGTCTCAAAAATCAAGGTTTTCACTTCTTGGGGTTCATTTTTGACATGGCATTTTCATAAGGTCTCTTAATCTTTGTCCCTCTTCCCAGAAATATCCTTATTCCCACTACCAGCTCCTTTAAGCCTCTGATTCTATAGATCAGCAGGAAGTAATAATGAAATAAAAGTGAAAAAGAAAAATCCAGCAAGACACGTTTCACACCCAGAAACAAATAATAATGCAGTCATGTTAATTTCAAGGGATGCACTGGACCAAAAGTGGGTGGGTGAAATTAGAAGCAGAATCCCGATAGTGCTGAAGTGCAGCTCTCAAGCTCAGACCAGGGGGATTGGGATGTGGGCTAAAGTTAATTGCATTTCCAGATGACAAACCTCTCACCTCTGAACTGAATGGCTCTTTATAAAAGCTATCAGTAATAAACTGTAAATCTCAGCTATGATTGCAAATAAAGGTCATCCCTTTGATGCTGCCACTTCTTTCCTGGCCCTTATTATATCCCTGCCTGAAGCCCCCTCTCTGCTTCTTAAGGTGTGGGGGGCCAGCTCTCTGCAGAGGCAGCCAGAAAGGCAGCCCTTTCTCTTGACTGGAAGGCACAAGTCAGGAAGATTTGTGCTTCCCCGGGCCCAGCCCTCTGCTTCACATCACAAGAGCATCCAGTGACTGAGCAGGCTTAAGCTTCATCAGCCAGCCTTAATGCAAAGCAGACCCTTCTCTTGCCTCTGCTTCCTCCACCGCTGAAATAAAGATGCCTCCGTCTTGTTCTCAGGGCAGTGATGATTCCCAGGCAGGAAAAAGCAGTTTTTCATGTTCCTGTGTTGGGATCTAAATGAAAAGCTTTCAGGCCAGTGCTACTGATCCAATGCAAATTCTAAGAAAGCGCAGGACAAACAGGAGTGTGGACAGGCCCTTAATTGCTTCCAAATTAGATGGCTACATCTCCAAATGAAAAAGGAGGGTCACCTATGAGGCCATTGTGCTGGAGCGACTGGGTTTTCCAAACATCTGAGAGATTATTGTTTGTTCTTGGACACTCACAAACAGGATTCAAGATCAGGTGATCATCTTTCCTGTCAGGGAACTGACATCGGAGCCAGAGGCGGAGGCTAGGCTCTCAAGCGATGCTGGAGAAGGGCCCAGCAGGGGGAGAGGCAGCTCACCAGCTGGGGAAGGAAATCAGCGTAACACCAGGGATAAAGGGGGGCAGATGGTGGAATCGGCGAGGGGGCTCCAGGACTCCTCGCCGGAGACCAGCGAGGAGAGCACGGGTCCTCCGCTACCCACACCCTCCCTGCGCAGAAGACTTCCGCGCAGGGAGAGTAGGAGGAGACTTGGGGTCAAACAGCTTTTATGCTGGAAAAGGTTTAAGAAACGCCCACTGAGGGATTCTGCTAGCGACTGAACAGCCACGAAGTGAAGGGCTGTCCAGACAGAAAAGGTTTAACAAGGCAACCTAGCCAGGAGTGGCACCAACTTACGCACGAGCAACCCCTATTCTTATTACATTTCCAATACAAAGTTGAAGTGGATGGCTCTGCAGCCTGCACCACACAGGTGATCCTTAAGCTTAGCCTGACAGCAAGAGGCAAGCCCCCCCCCCACTTTCTCCCAACTAAAAGGGAGTCTCAGAGCAACCTCCAAGGCCTGGCTGTGTTTTGAAAACATGGCTTCACAGGAGGACTTCATCCGGTGATACTATTAGGTGTGAGTACAAGATGCACAAACAGAAACAAGAAGTCACATTTCACAACTACATGCCCTGCTGTCCCGATAGTACACAAGGCCAAAGGCCACTTCCCAGAGGCTTGCAGACATCCTGGAAGTTACATCCTACACAAACTGAGCATGTTTCCTGCAAGTCAAATGCAGGAATGATGTTTTCATGCCACAGAAAGTGAGAAGGTGTGGGAAAGAGCAAAGTGGAAGTATTTTAAACTGTGGTGGAATTAGGCAGGAAGGCTGTAGGTGTGGGGCTAGGGGACAAGTTAGGGGTTTGAGTGCCGAGGAGAAAGATCAGATAGGAATTCTCCCCTGCATTTTTTAATGCGACCAGAGAAAACCTGGATTTGGGACAACACATTTGTTAAGAATTTTAGAGTTGGGGTGGGGGCCCAACAGAATCTTGCAAAAGTCCAGTTGTAATAAAAACATTGCAAGGTTGCAAGTAATCGGTCAGCAGAAGATGTTTACTTCCCGTTCTTTAAGAACAGCTTAAAAATTCTCTCTCTCTCTGTCTCTGTCTCTCTGTTAAAAGAGCACTAAAGCCCTAGGCAACACAACCACTGTGGATTTATTATAAAATGCATTTCAAAATAATGGCTGAAAGTCTTAGGAGCAGAGAAGAAGATGAAAAAGAAGATGAAGTAAACAAGCCTTTTCCTCCTGCTAAATGATAAATTAAAAGCAGCATTTTGCTGGTCTGCCTCATTTATTCTCACATGGCACTCGGGCTGCCAGAGTTAAGGTTGTGTCAGCATTTCCACTACAGACCCCCATATTTAGGGGTTTATAATTCATCCATAAAACTTTGCTCCAGGCTGAAGCTTGTCTTCCCAGTTTTTAGTCCACTATTAAAGTTTGTTGATAAAATGGTAAGAAAAGACAACCACAACCAGCCCTGGATTTCCACGGGTTAGAACAAAACGAATGCCTACATGCCTGGCCAGGGTCAGGTTTTCAGTCCATCCTTCACATCAACATGATGTCATGAGCAGCACCCTGCAGTGCTCAGTCTCCTAGTTGTTCTGCTAAAGAGGGAATGTGAAGGCACATTTCCCCACTAATAATAATCACAATACATGCACTTCCTGGAGGAAAAGAATCCCAGATCCCATGCAAGAACTGGGTGCCAAAGCCTCCATGTTCATGCAGAAGTTCAGGTGGAGGAGGCAATGCTTGGAAAAGCCCCACATCCAAACAATAACGCATAGCAGGAAAAGCAAAGCAAACAGCTGCCAAAATCTAAAAAGGAAAGTTTTCTTAAACCTAGGCACACTTTCCCTTTTGGGTTTCCTATAAGCGCCTTCATTAACAGGCTCCAGATGTTTCTGAGCGGCTCCCTTAAAAGCAGGCGAGAGCAACTTTCTGCCTCCTTGACATTAAGAAGGCGAAGCCTAGCTTGGAAAGGGAGGCCCGGTTCTTCAATCACGCAGAGGCAAGCAGATTGAGAAAAGGAAGGGTCGGGAGCAGCAGCTGGCTACTAAAGAGTTAACGAACCCTTTTCCACGCTGCCCTCCCTATAGTAGCCACTGAAGGTAATGAAATATGACATGTACTTTGGCCCTTGACCACGGAGAGCACCCCGCCTCCTGTTTGCCTCACGAACAAAGGCAAAACAGATGTCACGACTTCTGCAGAATCAGAGGCTGAGGAGCGAGCAGGACCCAGCCCGAAACGTCACCAGGCCCCAGGAGTCCCGTATGCCAGGAAAGCCTTAGTGGTGGATGAGGCAGGGGGAAGAGTGCTAAGAAGGAGCTCAGAATTCCTGCTCTTCCTCTTCTGGATTTCCCATTCCGGGGCCTAGTTATCACACCCAGCTCAGCGTTTGCCCCTCTTCCCCTGTCAGATGGGATGCAGAACTCTCCATGATACACACACCCCAACAGGGCAGACACAAAAACTACAAAACCCCAGTCACTTCCAGGCCACCTGTTGACTCAGCATCTTTGCACAAAGTTCATGGGAGGCTAGACAACATCCCTGGCTATTTATTAAGCATCTCTTCTGATTTGTTTGTGGGGAGGTTATACAATGCTGTGTCAAACAGACGCTATCCCACACTTCCTAGTGTGTTTTCTGGTACTTTCCTCATCCCAAGAAAGCCTGATGGGGGTGCGGGGGTGGGAGCAGGTTTATTGTGCAAAAGCGCCAGACAAACTTTAATTTTGAAACCTGAATTTGCTGGTATGTGATTGAATCTCACCAGAACAGAGTGGCCTTCTGGAAGCACCCTATGTGGGTGTTCTGCCCATGGTCGGCTTTCAAAATCTGGAAATAGCGAATGGTTGGAAATGTGCACTTATATTTGCAACCCACTGTACAAATCCCTGCGTTTTAGAAGCATGGTATAAATGTTTTAAATAAAGTAAGAGTAGGTTTGAGAGCTTCTTTTGGTGACAGCTGGAACTGTGCGGTCTGAAAACCTCCACCCAAGTGGTTAAACTCAGCATTTCCAGCAGTCATTTTAAAATATACATTCCAATGTATTTTAAAAAATATATACAAAGGATGCCAAAAAGCTGCAAAAGATCGTCTTAGAAATTAGAAGTGAAAACAGATGGCACAATGCCAGATAAATATTTCCAAATCACAAGAGGTATTCTACAAATCTAAACCTTCAATAAATGCCAGAGATTCACAGGGCCCCTACCAGGTTTTAGTCGCCTGTGGGAGGAGGTTGCTGGAGGCCTAATTACGTACAAAGGACGCGGGTTGCCCACAGGTGGAGGCTGAGATTATGCCAGCCTTCAACAACTTGGGGCCCTCCAGGCGCTGTTGGACTACAACTCCCATCATCCCCAACCTGCATGGCCACATGACGCTGGGGTTGTTCGGAGCTTTAATCCAATCACATCTGGAGGGTGCCAGGATGGCAAAGGATGGCACAAGCACTCCGGCAGGCAGTCAAAAGGCCACGGCTGCTACATCAGAGCCACACAAACAGGCAGCCTGCTGCACCCCAAAGAACGGCTGGCTTACTGAGCCCAAACTCTGCTTGCACTCTCTCTGCCACAAGAAGCTGTGTGGGTGAGCTTGCGCTTTTGTCCCATTCAGAAGATTTAAGAAATGCATCTCACAATTGGTGCTATGGAGAAACATGACTGGAATATCCTGGGCTACGAACATTCCTTGCATTAGGTCCAAGTCTCTGTCCAGGTATTGCCTCAAGGCGCAATTCATGGCGTCATCACTGGTCTCCCATGGTGTAGTGGTTAAGAGTGGTGGACTCGTAATCTGGTGAACCGGGTTCGCTTCCCAGCTCCTCCACATGTAGCTGCTGGGTGACCTTGGGCTAGTCATACTTCTCCGAAGTCTCTCAGCCTCACTTACCTCACAGAGTGTTTGTTGTGGTGGAGGAAGGGAAAGGAAATTGTGAGCCGCTTTGAGACTCCTTAAGGGGAGTGAAAGGCGGGATATCAAATCCAAACTCCTCCTCCTCCTCCTCTTCTTCTTCCCTAGTTTGCTTGCTTTTTAATCTTTCTTATTTACCACTCAGCTCAATGCCCAGCAGGCTTCGAAGGGGTTTACAAAACAAACAAGCTAATGGCACGAGATGGTTTAAAAGCTGCTGCCAGCACCAAGGCTCTGGGACTGGTTCCATTGAGGCTGGGCCTTCTTTTCCCTTTTTTCCTTCAAAGAAAAGAAGGCAGCAGAAATAAGTCAAGGGGCATTTTTCACCCATGATGCTGAATTGGCCTTTGAGCCTCTCTGGGAGTATTTATGATCTACTAGATTCATGCAGAAAAGGAGGTGCAGAAGAAGCATTTGTCATGCAAATGAGCATCTTGGCCAGCCAGAGCCCCTTTAAGCCTCAAGTGTATGGAAAGACCCTCTTGCCTTGGGCTGGGCTATGCAGCATTTACTTATTCCAAAGGGGCAAAATCATCAAGCAGATTTTGGTTAAACAACAACAACAACAACAGAGGCAAGGCGGGGGGGGGGAGCAGTGAAAATTGATAGCCCATCTTGAATGTTCTTTATCAATCTCTGCAGAGACTGTGACATGTGGCTTTTGAAAGACGACCCCATCCCTTTAACCTTGACTCTGAACACATTCTTAATTTGAGATGCAAGCAGAGGTTCAACGTGGGGTGACCTTTGGGTGGGAGCTCTAGGGGGGAGGGGCGTGACTGGACTTATTTATGTGGTGCTTGGACTTTTTTGACATCACAGGCCAGGCCCATTACTCAAGAGTTACACAGCTCAAGATTGGCTCTTTATAATGCAGCAGCGCCAGCAGCATCAACATTTGTTTGATTTTATTCAGGCTTATCCCTGCTGTTCTTGCAGTAAGAGAAAACTCATCTCTCTGGGTTAAAGGCCACGGGGGGGGGGGGGGGTCCCAGAAAAACTGGTTCTGAACCAAGCACACTTCACCTCACAAGCATGGGGTCAAGTGGCCTTGGTGGCCGTGGTCTTTGAGGGGGTGTCGTGGCCTCCTTCTGCCCCAAGCGACAAGGGTGCTAACAAACCCTTGCAGAGCCTCTCTGCCAAGCAGGAGCAAGAAATGGAAACACCATTCTTGCCAGGACCACCCAACTTCTCTGAACAGCAAGGGCTGTCATCCCTGTAAGATGTGTTGTGTTGGTCCTGGTCCATATAAGCAACACTAGATAAAGCTAGACTTCACAATGCACAGTTCAGGGGTTGTTGTTTTTTAATCTTCCTGGGAGATGGTTAGAAATGTGGGCTTAAGGTAATCATATATGGGAAAGAAGCAGTTATTAAAAAATTAAAAAATGATCCTGTGAGGGGCAGGTGAATATTTGTGCCCCTGAGGTCCTGCCAAGTTGTCTTCCTAGCCTGCTCAGAGTTCCTCTTTGCTCCTCGTCTGAAATCATATTTATTATCCAACACCTTCCCTTGCTTGCTGCCATCATGAGTTGCCCACAAACACACACACAGCATGGCCAAGCATTAGATCACCAAAGACCTGTAATTATGGACTCTGTTTACAGAAACATGAAGGACGCAAAGAGGTTAGCGGTAGAAAAGCAGGTTTATGAGCCAAAGTCATTTCAAGGCAAATCCTCCTCCAGAAGAAGAAGAAGAAGGGAGGGAAGACTGTCCAATGGATGCCCAGCAAGGCTGCAGATCTATATGGGTTCTGAAGGCAAGTCCCAAGACTGGCAGAGCACATGGAGGGAATTCTCGTCTCCTTATTAAAAGAATGAAAAGCCCTAACATTGATTTTGTCCTTCATCACCACACAAAACAACCAACTAAAGAAATGGATGACTCCGAGGATTACCACAGTAGCGTAAATCAAAGCAAATGTATTTATCAGAATGACTTTGTTTGTGGCACGCAGGGGCTGTTTGTTGGTCCATACTCTTATTCTTTTAATTTACGGGTTGCTTCCCCTCCTCCTCCTCCTTTTTTCCTCCTTTTCCTCCTTGTCCACAACTTCTCCTCATGCCAGTAAAAATCAACATAATGAAACGTCAAGGCCAGCCCCAGTTGCCCCGCAAGGGCAGCCGCCGTCATTGCTGGCACTAAGACGCTCCAGGCCCACAGTTTTCGCACGCAGCCCCACAGGGTGCAGGGTGGGCAAGGAATTCTGGTGTGAGACTTCCCAAAGCCAAGGGCAGCCAAGGAGTCTCCAGCTGATGGCCACAGAGGTGGGGGTCAACACAGGTGGCCCAGAGAATCTGGCTTTGGAAGCTGTTTGAGAATGACTGCCCCCCCCAACTCACCAGTCCTGCCTAGCTAATGCCAAGAAAGCAAATGCACCACAGAGTCTTCTCTGTCCCCAATGACATGAGCAGGAGCAGCAAGAGAAGGAGAGGGAAGGGGACTCTCTTGGGACTGCCATTCATTACAAGAGTGGAAGAAGCAAGTGGATGGGGTTTTTTTTGGCAGGGGTGTGTGAAGAAAGTACTTATTCACAAAGCACAAAACTATGGAACTCATTCCCACAGGAGGCTTTAAAAGAGGCTTAGACAAAGTCATGGCTATTGACCACAACCATGATGGCTATTGCTCTGCATCAATGGTTGGAAGCAGCTATGCTTCTGAATGCCAGTTTCTTGAAACCCCTAGAGGCGAGACTGCCCTTGTGCTTGGATCCTGCTTGCATGCTTCCCAGAGGCATCTGGTTGGCTACTGGGTCCTGAACTAGAAGGGCCATGAGCCGAATCCAGCAGGGTCTTTTTACGTACTTATGTGACCAGACCCTGCTTATTTAACTTATATGCAGAATTCATCATGCGAAAGGCTGGGCTGGATGAATCCCTAGCCGGAATTAACATTGCCGGAAGAAATATCAACAACCTCAGATATGCAGATGACACAACACTGATGGCAGAAAGTGAGGAGGAATTAAAGAACCTTTTAATGAGGGTGAAAGAGGAGAGCACAAAATATGGTTTGAAGCTCAACATCAAAAAAACGAAGATCATGGCCACTGGTCCTCTTGGCAAATAGAAGGGGAAGAAATGGAGGCAGTGAGAGGTTTTACTTTCTTGGGCTCCATGATCACTGCAGATGGTGACAGCAGCCACAAAATTAAAAGACGCCTGCTTCTTGGGAGAAAAGCAAGACAAACCTAGACAGCATCTTAAAAAGCAGAGACATCACTTTGCCAACAAAGGTCCGTATAGTTAAAGCTATGGTTTTCCCAGTAGTGATGTATGGAAGTGAGAGCTGGACCATAAAGAAGGCTGATCGCTGAAGACTTGATGCTTTTGAATTATGGTGCTGGAGGAGACTCTTGAGAGTCCCATGGACTGCAAGAAGATCAAACCTATCCATTCTTAAGGAAATCAGCCCTGAGTGCTCACTGGAAGGACAGATCCTGAAACTGAGACTCCAATACTTTGGCCACCTCATGAGAAGAGAAGACTCCCTGGAAAAGACCCTAATGTTGGGAAAGATGGAGGGCACAAGGAGAAGGGGACGACAGAGGACGAGATGGTTGGATAGTGTTCTCGAAGCTACCAGCATGAATTTGACTAGATTGCGGGAGGCAGTGGAAGACAGGAATGCCTGGTGTGCTCTGGTCCATGGGGTCACAAAGAGTTGGACATGACTAAACAACTAAACAACAACAAATGTGACCAGAACCATTTGAAGAGAACTCTGATAATGAACAAAAACAAGGTGAGCAGCTGTAGCCGCTGTTTGGCCAGTACTGGGCCAAGCACACCCATGGCTTGGTGATAGGAAGGGTGCACAGGTTCAGAAACCACACATCCCACACAATGCCAAGCACTGCAAGTCAAGTCTCAAGACACCACTGCAAAAGTGGGAGCACCAGAGGCACTACAGATGGGAAGAGGCTGCTGCCTCCCCAGCTCCTTTTCTCTCTCCCCACTGCAGGCGTGGAGAGCACCTGTCTGGTCCCATTTGGCTGAGAGAGGAATCCAATCCATGGGGAAAGCCTGCAGGAATGTTTCCCTCAGCAGACATTGATCCAATTATGCATTGCATTGCACAAAAGGCCAAATACAAAAGGCATCTAATATTGTATTTAAATGTAAGCTGGGAAGGAACAAAGAGAGAGCAGCCAGGCTCTTCTAGCAGGAACTGGGCCTTCAGGACATGGAGTCACTGAGATCTCAAGCTTCCATGAAGATGCTGCTTCCATCCCTCAGAATGCCTCTCGGAGGCCGAGGGTTGCATTTCTTAGTTTTATACTGGGGGGAAGGGAAGGAGGGCGAGGCTGATTTCTCCACCAGGCATTTCTCCTCACCCCGCTGAGGTGTAGGGTCAAGCCAAAACCCACACATCCCACCAAATCCCCACTCAGCCATGAAGTTTACTGGGTCACCTTGGCCTACTCACTCACTTGCAGCCTAAGCTAACTGACAGGTTTGTTGTGGGAACTGAATGAAAAGAGAGAGAACCATGTGCACCACCTTGAACTCCTTGGATAAAAAGTGGGATATAAATGCAATAAATAGCTAAATGAAATTTAGATTGCGAACTGCAAGTCTATCACTCTGAAGGCAGATCGGGCCCTTTTCATGACCATCTCCAAATCAGCTTACAGTACAAGCCATTCTTAATATGAATCAATGCTGCATATTCCTGGGATACCTGCATTCTTCTGATATTGCAACCTTTCAGCTGCTATCTCTTCCATGTTCTCCTGATCTGTGAGCCTTTAGGAATCAAAGCGTCAGCTCTGTTACCAGATTCTATTTTGCACTAAACATTCTGGGATGGAGTAATGCAAGTGCAGGAATGCTTATGCAGCCTTGAAACTGCAAAATGCACAACAGAGTGATGGTGGAACTGTGGCCTTTCCTGAAAACAAGGAAGTTCAAATACCAAGTGAACTGATGCGCAACAGGAACCCAGTAAAATGTGGACTTTCCTGTGCATTTCCCCTGCTCATGATCAGGAAATGGTTCTCCAACTGAAAGTCCTCCAAAGGCATTTCACGCCTGCCTCCTTGCAGCAGAGCAATTTAAATAGGTGTTAAATCAAGAGTGGGGAGTGCTTGGACGTGTAGTCCAGGAATCCTGATAGGGTGCAAAAGAGAAGTCAATCTGTCCTTGGGTGGTAGAAAGCCTAGTTGCAGCCTCAGTGCCCAGGGATCTGGATGAAGGAGGTTAAAACTGAAGGGAGGAGGAGCTGTCCTTAGTTGTTACTACTGTCTGCCTCAGGTCCTCCCTTGAGGCACTCTTTCCCCCCTCAAAGAATTCTGGGTACTGTAGTTTGTGAAGGGTTGCTGGGAATTGTAACTCTGCTTCAAATGTGCTTTTAACTCCCACTATCAGCCTCCTTTCAAATGTCTTTATGCTGCCAAGAGACAGAAAAGTCCGTCTTGATGAAGCCACTCAGGGGCCTCTAACCCAGCATGGTGTGTCACAGTGAAGCACGTGATCGTAAGCAGGTACTCGCTTGGTGTTAAATAAGGATCAGGCAGACTCAGCAATGGAGAATAAGAAGGTAAGGTTTATTGCCAGGCAATAAGGACCCAGTCTGGAATCTCTTCCAAAAGGAACTGGGACCCCGATTGACAGAAATCCAGAGGTCTTTATACCTGAGCAGATCACAGCAATTCATAGATCATGAGACAACCATGAGGCAGTCACAATATTGTCAGCGAGAATTAGCCAATCAGCAAGCTTCTTGCCATGCTTCCAGCTCCTGGTCAAGCACTGGTCAAGCACGGAGTTCTAGTTCTGCTTTCCATTGCTTGCAGTGACGCTCTGTCTAACCTCTCCCCTAGTTATGACAGGACAGGGAGTTTGGAGATTTTGTGGTTTTGCTCTTCCTGTTCTGTGGATTAATTTAGCCTGTATCTGAGGGGATTTTGTACCAGTATCTCTGATTCACGTCTTCCCCTTGTTCAGGGTACACGGATGTTTGTAGGGGAAAGGTCGGCTCCTAACTTTGCTGTTTCAAGCAGTTTGCAGTTAGCTAAGGCACAGCTTCCCTTTGATTCAAAATGGATTATAAAATACTGTAAGCCTTGATTATGTGTAAGCATATATGAATATATTGATTACTGATAACTGATTATATGGCTAGCATAGGGGTAGCCCTTCTTCCTTGCCTCAACAGGAGCCCAGCAAGCCAGTTTCTGGCTGACACCCCAAATTTCAGCTGAGGAAGGAGCTGGGAAATGCCACCAAGAATCTAAATTGGGAAATGTTTGCTACCTTTTCATTTCCTTGTTCATTCTGTTCCTTTGTGTCGTTCCCAAAGCAGCCAACACAGCATGAGGCAGAAGAGGAGAGCGTTTTCTGGGGGCATGTGTGTGTGTGTGTGTGTGTGTGTGTGTGTGTTGCTCAAAAAGCAACAAAGCAAGCCTGTTGCGGGCTCCCACTCCAAAGGGATGAGGGAACCACAGCCCCTACCAGTCCCTTCTTTCTTTCCATACTGTCATGATTGCAGTTGGCTTCCAGGACCTGGGATCCCAGCCCACTTCCTAATGAGCACTCTCCCCCCTCCCAAACAAATGGAACAAAAAAGGCTCCTATGAGCTGCACCTCCCTACCCTCTAAACCATTGTCTGTTAATTGTCAGGAATTGGTAGCTAAGACATCTCAACCAGCCTCCTTTTCTTCACACAAATTTTGGGGGTTGTTGTTTTTTTTTAAAAAAAAATTGCAAAGTGTTTTGCAAGCAGTTGATGTGCAAAGGGAAAAGGTATTGGTCACATTTTGCAGATGGGTAGAGAGAGGCAGAGGCGACACACAGTCAAATTTTCCCAGGCCAGTGGGGGAAAGTAGGCAGAGCCAAGACCAAATTTGAGGGTCTGCCCAGGTACTCCTAAGAGCAGGCTGCTAGAGTTGCTGCAGTGGAATCCCTGATCTGGACCTTGTGCAGAGTAGAAATGAATTTGCTCTCCACCACAAGAATGCTTTACTGGAAACAGTCTTAAGATAATTACAAATAAACGTTATAAGATACAAAGTAACGCACTGCTGTTAAACGAGCAAGTAATGTGGTCCCATCTTCTTTTTAGTCCTTAATACAGTCCACTAAACTTTGCTTTCTCTGATCCCAGAGAGATATCCTAAGTTGGTTCATCAATGTGTTCTCAGGTTTCACCTTCCTGCTGTGAAAGATCTGCAGCTCTGTTTTCTGGGATGAGTCATTAATTAATCTGAAGCCTTAAAGGGAAACATCTAACCTTTTCTGCCACATTTGCCAGAGTTAAACCTCCCATGCTTAATGCAAACTTCTCTTTGTAAATTCAGACCCATACAAACATTACATTTTATGCACATTAGATGTATATCTTAACATAGGCTTCCCTCAAAGGGGTGCTGAACTACAGCTCCCAGCAGT
Organism: Podarcis pityusensis; assembly: GCF_964106645.2. NCBI lineage: Eukaryota > Metazoa > Chordata > Lepidosauria > Squamata > Lacertidae > Podarcis > Podarcis pityusensis. Next base: position 47,608,225 of record NC_138033.1, on the reverse strand, counting down.
CAGCATGGCCTGAGGTTAGGGATGATAGGATCCAGACTCGTAAAACATCTGGAAGCATCAAAAAGCAAATCTTCCCCTATTTTTAGGTGGTTCCCTCCATTATGAGAGAAAAAGGGGGGGGACCTCTATTGAGGTGGTACTTTTTCCCACCTGCAACTTTTATATTAAAAAGTAGCATGTCCAAAATGGTGCTGTCAGAGTAATGGGAGCCTCTGCTTGCTTGTTTGTTGGCCAAAAGATTCACCTAACTCGTTTGTGTTTGACAACAACAAGAATCCAAGCCATTAGTATCCTCAGCCCAGTCGTGTGGAATACTCTGCCAATAGAGATTTAGTGGGCACCTTCTGTGCCAGCTTTTATATGCCGGCTGAAAAGATTTCTATTCCACCAAGCCTGTGCAGGCAATTAACATCCTTCCACAATGGTTAATTGATTTTAAACTTTTAAAAAATGATCTTGTTGTATGGTTTTTATTGCTGTAAAAGGCCATGGGTGGCGCTGTGGTCTAAACCACTGAGCCTCTTGGGCTTGCTAATCGGAAGGTTGGTGTTTTGAATCTGCGTGACGTGGTGAGCTCCCTTTGCTCTGTCCCAGCTTCTGCCAACCTAGCAGTTCAAAAGCACACCAGGGCAAGTAGATAAACAGGTACTGCTGTGGTGGGAAGGTAAACGGCATTTCTGTGCACTCTGGCACTCGTCACAGTGTCCCATTGTGCCAGAAGCAGTTTAGTCTAGTCATGCTGGCCACATGACCTGGAAAGCTGTCTGTGGACAAACACCGGCTCCCTCGGCCTGAAGCAAGATGTGCGCTGCACCCCAAAGTCGCCTTTGACTGGACTTAACTGCCCAGGGGTCATTTACGTTACTTTACCTTACCTATTGCTGTAAACCTCTTTGATGTTTTTTTCTTGGTACGGTAGTATGTACATGTTTTTGAAAAGAAGTAATGCTGAGACTGGTTGAATCTGTAGTTCAAAACATTTGGAGGGCACCAGGTTGGGTAAGTCTAAACAAACTGGTTAACTGATCAAGCACTGCAGCCCAAGGAGGTAGTGTTGCCTTCAAACTGGATGGAAATAAAGCGGAGGAAGGCCTTTCACCTGCCCATCCCTCACACAGAGCTGGGCTTACTTGCTTGACTTGTCTGATTTCCTGTAACCCCCTGAGTGGGGACAGGCTCTGAGGGCTGACTTGTGCAGAGGGCTGATGGGGCTGGTGAGTAGAAAGCCACACTTGGGGCGGGGAGGTAGGTGGCTTTTGCAACCCTCCCAATAGCTCTGAGGAGCATGAGGCAAAAGCAGCTCTGAAGCCCCTGCTTGAGGGCAGCAGCCACCATTTCCCACCTGGCATTGGCTACTCGCTCTGGTGCTGGGAGCATTTGGAGCATCTGGCAAATGTGGATTTATGCCCTGCCCCACCTTCCTCCCCACAGCTCCGTTTGCTTTACGGCTGTTGTTCTTAGCAAGTCCACTTCATCATTCAAATTATTAACAGTGGAACTGCATTGACTGGGAAACCCCAGGACAGGCAGCTTTAAAAAACTAAACTAACATTCTGACATGCGGCAAGGTATTGATTTGAATGGGCAAACAGAAAGGAACTCCACATTACGGTTAGTTATGAGTTAAGAGTTTGTGTTTGGTCTCAGAGCAGACATTTCTCTGGCTTTCCATTTAAGCCAGGCATCCCAATGTCGAGTTGCTCCTCCAGGCAACAAATGGCAGCTATACTGGCCACACAAAACAGAAGGAGGAATCGGGGTGGAAGAGCAATGGGAGGGGAAGAGTTCCATATATATATATATGTTTTTCAGGTTTTTACATTTCACTAATTTTACAATCATTTTAACATTTCAAAATTTGACTTCCTTCCCCCTCTTTCTGTGGTTCCTTAATTTTTTTTAATACCTTCTGCATATTCAAATTAATTTGCTCATTTATTCAGCTACTTTAAATATATACCGTATTTTTCGCTCTATAAGACGCACCAGACCACAAGACGCACCTAGTTTTTGGAGGAGGAAAACAAGAAAAAAAATATTCTGAATCTCAGAAGCCAGAACAACAAGAGGGATCGCTGCGCAGTGAAAGCAGCAATCCCTCTTGCTGTTCTGGCTTCTGGGATAGCTGCGCAGCCTGCATTCACTCCATAAGACGCACACACATTTCCCCTTACTTTTTAGGAGGGAAAAAGTGAGTCTTATAGAGCAAAAAATACGGTACTATTATAAAACTGTAGGTTATTACACTAATCCTGCCAATGTTCTTATCTGTTTACAATTTATCTGTAAATATTCATTAAACAAATTTCCATTCTTTTATTTAAAAGTTTGTTATCTTGATTTCTTATCCTTCTGATAAGTTTCGTTTCGCCATAATTCTGCATATTCCATAAGTTGGGGAGGAAGTTACTTAACCCTCTTCCTGCCTGGGTGGTATAGTGGTCAGCATGCTGGACTGGGGCCTGAGAAGCTAAGGCACAGTCTCTCGGCCCAGCCTACTCACCGGGCTTTTGTGGGGATTAATTCACAGAACCATGGAATGGTAGAGTGGGAAGGAAATCCCAACGGTCATCTAGTCTAACCCCCTGCAATGCAAGCCTCACAACTAAAGAATCCCTCACAGATGACCATCCCACATTGCATTATCCTCACAACAACCCTGCAAGGTAGTCAGGCTGAGAGCATGACACACCCAAGCTTGTTCCAAAGCCCTTTTCTCTTCCCCCCTTGCTTGATGTGAAGTGAGTCTGCCTCTCTAGCCCGCAAGGGTGCTGCTTTGTCCATTCAGCTCCCCACCTGGCACTGACTCAGCACCCAGGGTCCCCTCTAAAGCCCGTTGAGCACCAGTCACCAGAGCATCCGCTGGCCAGCTGCTTCTCCACAGGGCAGCAACCCATACCCTCCGGAGCTCAGAAACCTCATTGTGGGAGCCTCTCTTTCTCTCACGCTCTCAAGGCAGAAAGGGCCTGGGGATTTACGAGGGGATAATGTGGAGCACAGCACCTATTTACGAGCCGATCATTTGTACAAAGGCCCCCTCAAAGTAGCAGAGGTTACCCTGCAACCAGGATCTGCACTTCTGCCACTCAAAGGGCTGCAAAGCCAAGTATATGAAAGTTAAAAGCATTAATAAAAGTGTGACTTATAAATTACTTCATCTTTGTCACCCTTTTTGAAATGGGGTGAGTGAGGCCAGGGTAAATTTATTTTTAAGTGCTTTTGGAGACCATCAAGGGTCAGGCCTGAAATGCTGTCTTCTATAAATCATTCCGAGTGTATCTGATAAATGCTAGTGAATCATAACATTAGCCAATATTGATCTATTTATCACTTGCAACTGCTGATAGGCCAAACAGCTACCCCAAAAAGGGTTAAGGAGAAGGAAAGCTGTCGTGAGGGGGGCAGCAAGACGGGACTGGAAACGTTCCTCTTTTAATAAAAAATGAAGCTGGCAGCAGCTGGGTGGACATCATCCAGTCACTCGGAGGAGATTCCTCAGCCGTCTGTGGCCTCCCGAAGGCACCCTGTTCTCTGTCACCGTCATGTGAAATGGCTACGCTCTGCCTGCCCCTGTGGCCCAGCCCATTAAATCTTCTGTCATTAGAAATGGGTCATAGTCTTTAAGGTGCTACGAGAGGCTTTGTTGTTGTGCCAGATTATACAAGATGTCGCTCATGCAATTAGCAGTTGTGCAGATGTAGGGGCAAGGGCTCCAATCTGGACTGGGACTCTGGTGTGTGTGTGTGTACAGGAGGGCTTCAACCTTTTGCCCTCTTATGTGGTCCTGATGCAGATCAGCCTGTGTGATGGGCATCTCTGGTTTGGCCCCAACACACCCAGCACTCTGGAAGTCATTAGTGATGCCCTTCAGTTGGATTTTGCTTCTTAACCCTCCTGGTTGAGGGTGGTTTTGCAGGTCCAGCAGCAAAATGCACCAGGAGGGATATTTTGGCAGAGGTGGCTCCCTCCTCCTCTTCCAAGCCTATCCTGCACAACCACCAAGTCATTTCTAGAGGTCATTTCAGGTCCCATGGCTGGCATTGCAGAGTCTCACCGAGACCATTTGTGGATTGTGAGTGACACACAAAGACAATTGCAGTTCAAGCTCTCCAGCCCCGCCGCACTCCCTCCCTAGACAACATCAGCCTCAGGGGGGGCGGAAAGGGCAGCATCCCTCAGTTGCCAAGCCAGGAATAATTGGAGAGCATGTGGAGGCTGCTCTCTGCTGCATACAGCAGCTCCCCTTTGGCCTCTGGACATTCCAGACATCACAAGCCAAAGGCTCGAGGGGGACAGAAAGGAGGCGATTGCCTCTTCCCTCCCCATCCGCTGCCTTGCTGCCTTCCAGTTCTGTCCAACAGCAGTCAGAATTCTTCCAGGATTAGGAAAAGGAGTTTAAAATAATGTAGCAATGACCAGGCCAACAGGATGGTGGTCAGGAAAGGTGATGTGAGCAAAAGAGGCAAAAGTTTATCGAGTCATAATGGGTTGGAGAGGAAAGGCCAGGGAGGGGAAGATAATATCAGGCTCAGAAAGAGGATATGCCATCCTTGCTTGCCCCTTGCAACCACTGGGAACAAGCAGGAATACCTGAGAATGAGGGATATTCCCAGGTGGGGGCCAGGGGAAGGAGAATGACATTAATAAACCTGAATAATGTCCATTAACATCAGTGGATCTATTCTGACCTATAGGACCCACTCTATAGCTCTAGCACAGGCACCCCCAAACTCGGCCCTCCAGATGTTTTGGGACTACAACTCCCATCATCCCTAGCTAACAGGACCAGTGGTCAGGGGTGATGGGAATTGTAGTCCCAAAACAGCTGGAGGGCCGAGTTTGGGGGTGCCTGCTCTAGCATGCCAGAATGTGTCACTTAGGAGTGGGATGAGAACAGGTGGAGTGGTCCAATAATGTCCCCATTTCCATCAGTTGTATATTGGTGGGAAGTGGATGTCCTCTGACCTGAAGACATTTTTGTATCTGAAGCAAAAAAGAAAAAGAAAAAAGGAAACAGACACATACGTTTCATTGGAACTAAAGTTTAATATACACAGAGGTGATGGCTGAAGGTAGGGAAAAGGCCCTTACGTCTCCCTCTAGAGTCCCTCTGTCTTTACAGGCATCCATTGCCAGGCCTTGGCTGATGCTGGCTGGCTGCTCCTTATGCCAGGTCATCTCCTTGGTCAGGGCCTTGCTTCCAGGTGCGGCTGCAGGTAGGCACTAACTTCTCGGCGCTGCTCCTTGTGATGTCTGGACTAACAGAAAGGGATACTGACAGGCAGGTAGGTTTTCGCAGCTCTTCAAAGCCTATAGGCCCTGTAGAGCTCACTCTGACAGAGGAGGACACCCCAGAGTTTATGGCAGGAGAGGGACAGATTTCATTCTCTCCCCACTACCACCCCAGACAGCCAAGTTGAGCCCTGGGGTGCCACTTCGTAGCCAGCACTTCCAAATGACCCTTTGACACCTTTTCAAAAGAAAATACAAACTGAGCAAGCCTCGCCAATTTATGAGAAATATTCACAATTGTCCAAGGCTGCCTTCAAGATGTTTCATCCAGGTAGGGCTTCACACAACAAAACCACCAACTGCTTCTGATTAAGCAAAAAACCCCACACCTTTATCCCTTTAGCTGGGAAATCATCCTGCATTTGTGATGCAGTGGAAATCTTGTAGGTAGGGGCTATAGGCAGGTTTCATAGAAGTACTTTTAAAAAATCCAGACATCCCATTGATGAAGAAAGGTCCTCTCCCCGCACCAAAAATATAAAATAAAAACTAGACAGTTCAGTGGAATACGGCTCTTAAAAAGAATTGAACCACCCAAAAGAAGTTTCCTTTTATGAATCTAAGAACTCAAGGAACAATACCCACCCCAGCAAAGTTGGCCCATAGCCTACAAAGACACTCACAAGCCAAGCTGTGCAATGCAAGGTCTCAGGATAGGAACAGAAGCATACCCTCCAACATTTCTCTGGTGAAAATAGGGACGTCCCACTCTATAATGGTAATTTTACTATTTATACCCCACACATATTACTGGGTTACCCCAGCCACTCTGGGCAGCTTCCAACATATATAAAAACATAATAAAACATTAAACTTAAAAAAAAAACACCCTTCCCTATACAGGATTGCCTTCGGATGGCTCAGGGGTCAGATAACTCCATAGCCGCCAACATTTCTCCAATGAAAATGGGGACATCCTAAGGAAAAGTGGGACATTCTGGGATCAAATCAGAAACTGGGACATCTTCTCAAAATTAGGGACATCCCTAGAAAATAGATACTTGGAGAGTCTGCAGAAGCATTTATAGGCAGGGATAATCAGGGAGCCAATCAGGAGCTAGTAAGGGAGTGGCTGCTTTGATGATCAAAAGTAAACTTACCCAGGTGGGAGGCCAGTGATTGGCACATTCCAGAGGGCAGGGCTAAGGCAGGCCTCTCTTCAAACCCACAAGCAGCCTCTGGTTGTAGGCTGGGCTTTCCTCCTCATCTTACAAAAGGGGAATCAGTGTTGGATTCCCAAGGAATGGCAGTGAAGGCAGTTGGCTTTACCTTTAGCTGTGCAGAAGCAGGTATTCATTTATTTATTCCTTGCATTTATATACTACCTTTCTGCCAAATGCACCCCTTTTTGCCAAAGGCACCCAAGATGGTTTGCAATTTTAAAGGATTAAAACAAATGGTATAGCATTTGAAGTTGGCTGGCGGCGAGACAGTGTGGCTGGAGCAGGCCTGATGACCATGTCTGCCTCCCTTCCCCTCTTCTTTCTCCTCACGGGGCAGGTGGTGTCTGCTGGCCCTACTCTGGGCAATCCCCTCCAGCTCTGCCTGGAAGCAAGAGCAAAGATCAACAGCAGCAGCAGCAGAAGAGGGGATGCCCTGCTCAAAGCCTGACCTGCCTGGAGGAGTGTGGTCCTGAGTAGCTGCAGCCAAGGATGCCTTGCCAGCCACCTGGAACCTCTTCCTTCTGCTGGAGAGAAAAACATTTGCTCAGCGGGAGGCTCCGGCTACCAATTAAAGGTCGTCAATATTGACTATCTGAGGGATTTCCATGCTCAGGAAGCAAATTAGAAACTCAATACCTGAACTATTCCTAAATGCAGTTATCAACTTTGGAGTTTTATCTCTTAAAACCAAGGCAGCTTAGGGTTTAATGCTATTAAATTAGAGTTTAGAAATAAGATTTGTGCGGAGAATGAATGCATCATTCACTTGAAATTGCCATAAGCCCAAACCCAAAAATGCAGTGAAGAGCAGGAACGAGGCAGGTAGGCGAGGGAGGCCTTCCGCTGTTCGGAAGTGCTAATCCTCTTGGACTGCTCCTTGGCACAACTCTGCCCTTTGTTCCGAAAACCTTCTTATGTCAGCCACTGACAGAGAAGAAAAGAGGCGACGTTCCCTTTCTTTGTGGAAGTGGCACAATGAAGCCCCTATCGGGCTTGCGGCAGGCACGTCAAAGGAGCCGGCACGAATGCCAAGACCATCTCAGTAACGGCCCGATTTTCTGAGTTCCCATTTGCCAGAGAGTCGTATGGAGGGCTGGTTTTTCAAATCAGACTTACAGTACATTAAAAGCCCCTTCCACGGGACACAAACAGTCTCTGAATAGGGTCCTTAGTGTCCTGTGGTATGGTATTAAAACTTAAGTTTTCATACAATAATACAGAAATGAAATACGTTCAGGAAAGGACCGGCAAAGCAACAATGTCCGGAGTCCCCTTGAGTTCTCTATTACCAGGGTTGGCTTCCACACAATATCCGCAAAAGAGATGCAGATTCGGGAGTTGCCTCTCACTAATCTAACATGGCTAAAAAATGAAAAAGAAAGAAAGAATCCAATTCTATGACAAAAGCAGCTTTTAGCAGGCTATTTCAATAATAACTTTCTCGCCACCCTTTGATGCTGTGGGTCTGAGACAGCCTGTAGTGAATTCATGAGGATTCAAGCCACAAATTTTTGCATGAGGTCAGCCTTCACCAGTTTGCTGCCTTCCAGCTGTTATAGACTACAACTCCCATCAGCCCTAGCCAGCACAGCCATATGATGCTGGGGCTGATGGGAATTGTAGACCAAACCAGCTGGAGGGTATCTGGTTGTCGAAGGCTCTATTAGTGCCATGTTTCCATTCTGAAAAGAAGCCATTATTACAACCTTTGGAACAGTGTCTCAATGCACTTTAGTCACCTGCATGGGATTATTTGGCTGTCATAAAATAATTCACAGCACATTGTGCGACTCCATGTGAAAAGGCCAGATTGTCATGTTTGAAGGCACATAGTTAAAGAACTAATGCCATAGCTTCACTCATGTGGGATTTAAGAGTTTCAGATTTTATTAATATACAAAATTGCAAAACATTCACGTGATTTCAGTGCAGGCTTGGTGGGGGAAAAGAATGATATTTTCATTTGAGGAGCTTCTTCTTTAGCCCATAGTCAACGTGCCAGCAATGATAGCTAACGTAAAAAATTGAAAGCAAAATGGGAGCTGATGACAGAAGTTGTGGAACATTGCACTTGCCTCTGAAGATGCAACACAGGCTGCTGCAAAATAAGGGGAATAAACAGTCATTCCTCTTCGCCTCCAGTCAAACTTCAGGACTCAAAACACAGTAGCTATCACCTTTTAAAAGTCCAACTGCTGAGAAACTGTCAAGTCCCTGAAATTGGTCACAAATAATTTACATATCCCTGCCCCTGCTTTTTACATCGGCTCTGGATCCATTCCAGTCCGGCTTCCGCGCTGGTCATGGGACCGAGACGGCTCTGGTTGCCCTAACAGATGATCTTCGTAGACAGCTGGATTGAGGCGGGTCGGGGCTGCTGATTTTTCTAGATCTGTCAGCAGCTTTCGGCATGGTCAATCACGAACTTCTGGACCACCGCCTTGCCGATGTGGGGATCCAGGGCACAGTCCTTCAATGGCTGCGCTCGTTTCTCTCTGGTCGGGGACAGAGGGTGGCGCTTGGGGGGGAATTGTCACCGCGCCACTCCTTGGTGTGTGGAGTACCTCAGAGTGCGATACTCTCCCCAATGCTTTTCAACATCTTTATGCGCCCCCTCGCCCAGCTTGTTCGGAGTTTTGGGCTGGGTTGCCATCAATATGCCGATGACACCCAACTCTATCTGTTGATGGATGGCCATCCTGACTCGGCCCCAGACACACTGACCAGATGTTTGGAAGCTGTGGCTGGATGGTTACGTGGGAGCTGGTTGAAGCTAAATCCTTTGAAGACAGAGATCCTGTGGCTGGGACGGGGCAATATGGGATTGGGGGGGCAACTCCCATCTCTTGCGGGGGCGCAATTAGTGCCAGCACCGTCCGTTAAGAGTTTGGGTGTAATCTTCGACACCTCCCTTTCCATGGAGGCACAGATTGCAGCTATAACAAAGGCGGCATTTTTCCATCTCCGCCAAGCTAAGCAGTTGGCTCCTTACCTCTCTCGCCCTGACCTAGCCACTGTGATCCACGCGACGGTCACCTCCAGACTGGATTATTGTAACTCGCTCTACGTGGGGCTGCCCTTGAGACTGACCCAGAAACTCCAGCGGGTGCAGAATGCTGCAGCGAGACTCCTTACGGGGTCTTCGCTGCGAGATCACATACACCCGGTGCTATACCAGCTGCACTGGCTCCCGGTGGAGTATAGGATCAGGTTTAAGGTGCTGGTTTTAACCTTTAAAGCCCTATACGGCCTAGGACCCTCGTACCTACGGGACCGCCTCTCCTGGTATGCCCCACAGAGAAACTTACGGTCTTCAAATAAAAAGATCTTGAAGGTCCCAGGCCACAGAGAAGTTAGGCTGGCCTCAACTAGAGCCAGGACTTTTTCGGCTGTGGCTCCGATCTGGTGGAACACTCTATCACAAGAGACCAGGGCCCTGCGGGACTTGACATCTTTCCGCAGGGCCTGCAAGACAGAGCTGTTCCACCAGGCCTTTGGCCAGGGCACAGCCTGACTCCCTCCCTCGGCAATCTTCGCGGAGCTCTGGCCCAATGGTTGCCAGTGGCTTGAATTAATTAATTTTATAATGAATGATTTTAGAGTGTTGTTTATGCTGTACTTTTGTATTGTTTTATTGTTGTTAGCCGCCCTGAGCCTGGCTTCGGCTGGGGAGGGCGGGATATAAATAAAATTTATTATTATTATTATTATTATTATTATTATTATTATTATTACATATTGTGCTTTGATAAAACATCCCAGGAAGTAGAACCAGTTTCTGGGCATTCTGAATATGCATTTAATACTGCCAACTTTAGAAAACGCTCTTCTGCATATCTGCCTTATTGCTATTTTTAAGCAAGGCTCAGAATGTTTGTTCAAGCTCATCTTGAGATTCCTTGTCTGTGAGGAAAATTACTCTGGCCTCCCAACATATGTTTCTAATACTCAGCAGGCACCACTCATTTAGTCTAGCAATTCTCACAGTCCCATTATGGGGCTTTGTAAGGAGGTCTCACTTATACTTTAGCACCAAAACAGAAGAAGAGGGAAAGGGAAGAATGGAGATCCCAAACAGAGCTCTGGCCTGCTTTATGTTTACTTCATCTCAAAGGCGGCAGCTGCCACTGGTGAACCCTGCATCCCTCTCTCCTCCTGCAGACGCCACTTGGGCAAGAAATGTCAGTCAGCTGTGCTGCTAATTCCACTAGTGCATAGCCTCCACACCTGTTTTCAAAGAAGTGGCACGTGTAGAAGAAAAGAGGGCCTCTGAACACAAGCATTTTTTCTCATCAGATGGTTGCCACAACCTGTCTCCATTCATCTGAGAGTTGGAGCTGGATGGAAAGGGTCCCAGGTCAGTAGCAACCTGGCATTCCTTGTTCAAAGAATGAAGGACTTCATCGCTAACCACTCTTCTAATTTCTCCCCCTTGCACAACTGCTGAGTGTCTGGCTAAGTGTTGGTTACCACAGTCTTCGCCGCCGCCTCCAAAGTGTCCTCCTCACAAGCTGTGTTTGACCTTAAGGAAGAGCCTGTCATGACGCGGCAGAGCACCCAGATTCAATCCCAAGCAACATCTCCAGGTGCGACAGGGAATGACCTCTGCATGCCCGAGACCCTGGAGAGCAGCTGCTGCCAACCAGTGTAGGCTATCCTGACTTCCCGATGGGACTGACTCAGTTTAAGGCAGCTTCCCATGTTCCTGTGGCCTTGGATGAGACTCGTTAGCCCCCATGTGAGCATCTTCACACATGAAGGGGCGAAGCTAGCACTTGATGCTCCCCTGGTTGGGAGAAGGATCAGATTATCAGAGAATGAAACTGGACTTGGAAACATGTCTGACCTCTTCAGTTTCCCATACTGCAAGATTAGCAATATTCAGGAGGGAGATGCTGAAGAACAGAAGCCACTTCTTAGAAACACTCCAAAAAATGTCATCTCTACAGAGAGCAATGAGGCCTTCCCCTTCTCTGCAAGACACACGCCTACTTCTATGGATCATGCTTCCAATTCAGCGTCACTTCAAGGATATAACATTGCAGGATTGCAAGCAGGTCCCCTCTGGTGAATTCAAAGGGGAGACATACTGCTGTTAATATCAGCTGATGTTGCACAATTAAATTCTGGGGTAGAAAAGTAAGGTTCAGTTTTGTTTCCTTGTTGCTTTCATTATTGTTTTCTTTGCCTTTTCTATGTTACCATAACACTGGTTTTAATTGTATTTTTTTTATTGCAAACCTCATGGAACTTTTCCCCAAAGTAGTACAGGAATATTTTGATCTTCATCATCACAGTTGCTTTAGTGTAGCTGTCCCTCTTCTATGGAATAGCATTCCTACTGAAAACAGCTGGAATACATTTTTGGGGAAGGGGGTTATTGGTTGTTGTTTTTCCTTGTTTTTATTATGTACTTTGTGGTTTTATTATGTATTTTATGCTGTGAACTGCCTTGAGAGCTTCAGATGAAAAATAGTATACAAATGTAATAAAGAAGAAGAAGAAGAAGAAGAAGAAGAAGAAGAAGAAGAAGAAGAAGAAGAAGAAATATTTTTTGTTCCGACAGGATTTCCCAGCTGGATAAATGGGTCTTTACCATGCATGTCCATTTGTTAGGCTTTCAGTTTTGTTTTAATTATCTGCTGTTTTGTGTTTTTAATTGTTTTATGTGTAAATTACCTTGGGAGGGTGGTTTAGATGTATAAATCAATCAATTTTAACAACATCAACAACAATTTTATTACCACCTTATTTCATCGCAAGGACACCCCAAGAGTTGTTCAGCTTTTTAAAGGGAGACTAAGCCTACCCACCTCCCCATTTAGATTAAGCTAAAATACCGAGACTGGCCCAAAGTTACCCAGGAAGTTTCATGGCTGAGTGGGGAAAGCAAACATCATCAAAACTGGATGATCCTCTTTTATCCATACCTCTTTGAAAATAAAGACCTCTGAATAAATATTCCAAAAGAAGTATGGTGTCATCTTTTCAGTTCAGGATCCTCCTTTTCTCTATCAACTAATTACCAAGAAAACTGTTTTCAGATGGCTACCCAATGGCATCTCCAGTTGCCCAGGAACCCAAAGATGATAAGGAGCACTGGTGATGGAAAGTGTTGGTTTTGTGAAGCCACAAAGAGAAATTTCTCCCATTTGTGTTAGGAGTGTATTAAAGAAAAATGGTTTTAGAACTATGTGGTTAAAATCATAAGGGAAAGCTTTGCAAGTTGAGTTATCATTAGAACCACTGCTTGTTATATTTTGTGTGTGTGTGTATAGTATTCCTACATGATCCAGATTATACATGTTTTGACCATTGCAAGGCTGTTCTATGCCAATTACATGTGAACTAACAAAGCAGGATATCACCAGAAAGATCTGGGAACAACTGAGCTTGATTAAGTTGTCAGCAATGCTAAAGAGCCAAGTTAATTATCAAGAAGAATTAAATAAAAAGCTGTCAGTTAACATCTTAGGTAAAGAGAGAATTGGATGTTTCAGGTGTTTGTGTGGACTACTTCATGTTATGTAAAAAAAAAAAAGTTCAAGAAAAGGGTAGCTATGTATAGGACTTGATCTGTTAAAAAATAAAATAAAATTGTGAGATGGGTTTAGGACAGGGGAGGGGGGATTATTTGCTTTGGCACTGTTTCTTGTTTCTTCATTTTCAAAAAAATAATATGGGTATACTAACAATGGAGTTTGGCTGCATTGGTATTAGTAGAATAATTTTTAAAACATTTACCATTTCTTGTTCTCTCTTAAATAAGACCTGTCAGAAAGATCTTGAGCCTCTGCAGCCTCCTTTTGTTTTTTAGCTGACACACATTAGCCTCCAAGCTCAGCTGTGCTAAAAACCCCGATCCCTGCATTGTTTTCTGTGGGCGGCAGCAGCAGCAATGCCTTCGCCACCAGCGGAAATTTTTTTGGCAAACATACCAAGAAGTTCCCTCTCTAGAGTCTTCTAGTAGCAAGAGTCACACTCTAACCTTGGCTAGATCTGCTTTCCAAACAAATGTGAATAGTAGCCTGCGCATTGGGCACCGTATCTCAGGTTCTACAGATGCCAGAAATGTCCTTTTTTAAAAAAAGAAAAGAAAGCTGGGAACCTGGGGATTGTGACTCTTGGCTGGGAGCAGGGCTGGGGAGAGAACTGCTCCCCTTGACCCCTTGCCCCTGCTGCATAGAAGTCCATGGTTCTGGGGCCAAGGCAATTGCAACTGGAAGTACAACATCTTGGGAGAGGTGTTTTCAGGACCAAAGTAAAACTGTTAAGCTCCATTGTTATTTTTGCTATTGCCAGGAGGTGTAATATTGTTAACCTCATACTGTTGCATTTATAGTACTGAATTATTATTATTATTATTATTATTATTATTATTATTAGTATGTTTACTATTATGTTGGTTTTTTATGTTCTTTTCCATTGTTCTTGTGATGGCTGATTTTGAGATGTATTCCTGTTTGCTTTGTTGTATGGCACTTTGAGCATGATTCTCTTTATTGAAAAATGGCATACAAATAAAATTACAAATGAATGATTGAAGTGGTGAAGGCTCAGTAGACTAATGCTAGCACCATTAAGGCAGCAGCTAAGAGATGAGGCAGAGCAGGTCCTGGCAGGGGCCAGTGTTCATCCCAGGGCAGGGACTTGGAGCAGTTGGACCAAGGTCAGGCACAAGTGGACTACAGAGTATGTCAGGGACACACACAGAGAGACAAAAGAAACAAGTATGAGCTCTGATGTGGGCAACATGCACACAGTATGATCATGGCAGGCAGGCAGGCAGGCAGGCAGGGAAGAAGCCTTGACGTAAGTGGACAAGGAGGCCTTTGGGGAGCTCCTCTTTTGGGGGAGAAGGCAACTCATCAACAGGAAGCACCTGGGAACGAGCGTTATCCTTCCTACCTTGGGAAGAGAGCTCAAGCTCATCAGGCCCACCCAGCCCTCTCCAGGATGTTGCATCTCTCCTATGGATGGTACATGCTTGGAGCAAAAGTACGGTACATTGAAAGCGCATGGCTTCCCCCAAAGTATCCCGCATGCTGTAGTTTGCACCCAAGAAAGCTACAATTCCCAGCACCCTTGACAAACTACAGTTCCCAGGATTCTTTGCCAGTAGAGAGTCACTCTGTCTCTACTGGACATGATTACACCCCGCAAACTAAAGCCAAGTGTGTCCGGGAGCCTCCCTTTCTCTCTCCTTCGCTGCTGCCTCCCAAAACTCAACAGTGAACTGAAATTAAAACAGCATTCGAGAAAAGAGGCTGCTCTGTAATCTGTCACCTGCTGTTTCCGTTGAGTCTACTATAAAATTCAACAGAGCAAAACATTGCCAACAAATTTGGCCAGTTCTTGTCCAAAAAGACAAGCCATTCAGATTTGTAAGCACCCACCCATATCTCTGGAGAGATGGATTGTGTCAATAAATAAATAAATAGGATAAAAGGGGCATTTGGGTCAAATGAGTCAAAGGCAGTGATTTTAAAGGAACCCTTTTCTTAAGTTTTAATTGTTTGCTGATTGGTGCCAATGTGCAGGCATCCCGTTTTCTAAGGACGAATAAGGGTTTTTGTTTTGTTTTTTTACTTTCCTTCTGCTGCGGTAGACACAGCACCTTCTACATGTCAGATTTTAGCCATCAAGTCACAGCCTGGCTCCGAAAGGAGAAATGTGGAAAACGCACAGGCCAGAAAGGAACAGCCTATTAAGATCTGAAAAGCTGTCATCCCCGCTGAAAAGACTTGTGTCAGCCACTGAGGCTATATTTTAAAGCGCCTGTCCGCAAGAAAACTTTAATAACGCAGTCTGGCTATAATGTCTTGTGAGAGGAGAAGCAATTTTACTTCTTCTATTAACCCAACGTGATTACAATGGCTTATTTCATGGAATATTAAGTTCAAATTCTGCTCCCTGGGAGGACAATAAAAAAAAAGGAGGGGGGGCGAAGAATGTCTGTGTGAGTGCTTCTGACATTGCCCGAAATAGCCACAAGGACCATCAGACCCACCTTGGCGCTTCTGCAGCCGCCATCCACCTTGGCTGGCTAATAGTCACATAAATTGGCAACAGAGTAATAAAGATGGAAAGGGTAACGTTGATTTCCAACAAAAGAGACACGTGGCAATCCCGCCTTCCCATCCAGACTAGGGTGTACTCTCCCTCCACCAACACACACACACACACACACACACACACACACACACACCTCCACTTGGGGGGGAGAATGGCACAAAATTCCTGCCATGAGGCAGTAATAAGCAAAACATTTTGTGCTAAGACCACAGCTGGGACAGCGGCTCTCCTCAAATAGATCCGTTAATAACTGCCTGGAAGCGAGAGGCAATTTCCAGCTACCTGAATGAGCTCAAAGTGTTCAGACTTGGCTTCCTCCACCCATCTGCTCCCCCCCCCGAAAAGGAGCCAGGCAGTTAGGGATGGTCCAAAGATGCCTTTTGTGTCTCCATGAGGATGCTGAGCTTCCGGCCAGGCACCCTCGTTTGGCTGGCCAGGTCCCTGCCTGCTTCCCTCCCTCCCTCCCTCTGTCTTTTCAAACTGGAAACTAAAAGAATGTGGAAGCTTTGAAATTTCAAAAAGCTTTCTTCATGCCCAAGGAATCAACAGGCATAAAATGAGATGCAATTTGCTTGGACTGGGGGGAGGGAGGGCTGCCCGCCCTCCTGTGGAAAAGAGAAATGCCACAAAGCATTGCAACTGGCAGGCAGGCAGCAGGACACACGAGAGCCAGCTGAAGATGATTCATCCACCAGGAACCGAGTCTCAGCAAGCTTTTGCCCCCCCCTCCCTACCCCACCCCACGGGAAATGTGACCAGTTCGGCTCAGCTGCCCTTTTCGCCAACCTGCACGCTCAAAAGTGATGGCCGTCGGACACTGGGCTTTGCTCTCTTTCATCTCCCCAGTTTACCCGCTAAAAAGCCATCTGGGTGTCAGTGGCGTAGCGTGGGTTGTCAGCACCCGGGGCAAGGCAAGTAATTTGCGCCCCCTAACAGAGAGGGGCAGAGAGCTGCGAGTGCGAGCGCGCCCCCCCCCAGATATTGCGCCCGGTGCGGCCGGCCCCCCCTGCACCCCCCACGCTACGCCATTGCTGGGTGTTCCATAAAGAATGTAAATGCAGTGATACATTAGCCCAGCCCCAGCCCCGTCGGCCTTGCTAAATTGTGTTGGGCGTCCAGCAGGCTGCGGCATTCCAATTAAAGGACAGCCTCAAAGCCATACAAATGGTTCTGCAACAGCAAGGCTGTTGATCAGCCTCAAAGATGCCTTAAAACCCTACACAATAAAATATATGCAGAAGGAAACTTCCTCTGCCCAGCGAACGTCGCCTTTTTTTCCCTCCTTCTAAGCCTCACAGAAAATATTAATGGTGGCTTCGCAACCAAGAGCGTTGTGTTAATCCCCTCCCAGACCACTGCCCGCCCTGGCCAAAAATGTCAAGACAACACAAAAGAGGAGGGTGTCTTTTCCCCTTCCTGAGTGATTATTTTAGCAAAATGAAATTTCAGTTCTCTTACACAAGAGCACAATTAAAGGGATAGAAAGGTGAAGGAGGCAGAACCAGAGAAAAGGCCAAAGGCAAGAACAGAAGCACACCAGAAAGGGCTGTGTAGTGTTAGGGCTGGGAATGGCAGCAAAAGCAGGACAAGATTTCCTCCCCGCTTTGGTTCCTCCTCTCCGTCCCCCCCCCCCCCCCCGCTACTGCCAACAGTTCCTTCTTTTATTAGGTCTGTGTTACAAAAGTGATCTGATAAAAGGCGGGGAGGCTAAATGGCAAGCGGCCACCATCCCCAATAGCAGCCTGATGTATTCCCTTAGCCCTGACCTTTCGATAAGAAGCCAAGCCACAGCCTGAGCATTCCCTGCACACGCCGCTCCACGTGTCTGGAGGGGTTTATGACACCACAATTGTGGGGCAACGAGAGAGCAAGTAAAAGCCAGGAAAGGCCCTGAGAGGAGATGATGGTGATGATGATGATGATGATGCAGCTGATGCAGTGGTCTGAGGGGCTGAAATCCTCAGGTAACATCAGACACGTGTGTGAAACACACACACACACACACACACACACACACACAGACACACACACACGAAGAGAGCAGGGTGCACACACATCCAGCAAGGAAGGCCTAGGAAAAGAGACCTGTATGTGCAAAAGGCAGTTTGTGATATTTTGCCTACGACGGTGCTATATGTTTGGGAAATACTTCAAAGGCAAAAAAAAAAATTGTATTGCACTGTGAAATTAGCTAAAATTATGACAACTGGAAGAAAAAAAATTATATGGGCAAAATTTGGGTCTGCTGGAAGAATTCTTTGATGTCTGGATTCCAATTTAACCCCCAGCTGAGTTCTGAGAATCAAATGAACTGACTGTGTCACAAACCCCAAGTCAGCTTGTCAAGGCGAGGTGAAGCTTTTTTTATTTTTATTTTATTTTATTTGACTGTAGATTTACCAGACCCTGGTCTGACACTGCCTCCCTTTGCACAGCCTGATGGCCCTTTGCTCATTAAACACACACTTACGTTGGGGGTCAATAAATATGTATCACCCTCTTTTCTATCCGTTGCCTGCATTATGTATTCATAACTTTGTCCCGAATACTATATGAGATACAAATTGTGTACACATGTGTCTGCTCCAGCTCCCCACCCCTGGAACCTAACAGAAAAAAAATGTGGGTTTTTTATTATTATTTAAAGGTAAATTCAGTAAAATTGCAAGGTGTCAACTACCAAGGCTATTTTCCTATCTGCACCAAAAGGCCCATCTGCCTCTGGCTCCGTGCAGCTCCTACACAAAATGGGAAACGTAAGCATGGCTGATACAAAGCAGGCGTACACACAAACGCGCGCACAGATATTAACATATTTACTATCAGTGCTTCTGTGTGACTTCATGTCTAATGTTGCATTGCTGTTGAGAACACCTCAATATTTGAAAGCGATCTCTGCCTGGTAGCCACACGGTATGTTTTCCAAACACACACACACATCACAGAAAATGGTCGCCTGTATACATTTTGCATCTCAGTCGCCTGTATACATTTTGCATGGAAAAATAACTTTATCTTGGTAGATGAGTGTAACGTGAGCAGCACCTCGGAATTTTTAAGGCTGTTATAAATATTTAAACCATTAATAAAAAATCCAGGTTGTTTAAAGAATATTTCCAAACATCGTAAAATATTTAGGCACGAGAGCCCCCTCCCACACCATAAAAAGGTGAGATTTATCGCAAAATGTTTGAGGGATAATCAGCCATTTTGGGGCTAATATATTTTAATATTTATACACCTGACAGAAGCGGAATATAAATGACGCGTTCCCATTTCCCAAAGTGTGTGGAATTTTTACAATTAACCAGAGGAGTGATGGCTTGAGGGCAGAGGCGGCCATGGCCAACCTCGCAAGGCTTGCTGATTAGGGGAAATCTTACAGCCCAGAAGGACATCTAGAAATGCTTCTGCCCGTGCTGTGCATAGTGTAACATACAGCGGCTGCTTATCGAAATGTGTACAGGCTTCCAGGTTCTTGGCTCCTTGAAATCAACACAGCATCTGTTTTACCAAAAGTGAAATAGGCAGTTTACAATCAATACTCATGCTTGATGTCTCAGGGAAAGCAAGGAACTGTACAGAAACTATTGACTTTCATTCCAAAACGCTGATAATTTTGGGCAAGCTGAGTAATTATTACACCTCACAAATTCCTCCTCCCGCCTGCATCCCAAGCACATAGGCACAAAATCCGACAAATGCAGGTGCGGGCAGCTGCAAAGAGAGGCTCCCCGCAGGCACTCAGCCGTTTCAGAGAATACTAAGAAGCCACAGGGTCAACACTGAAAAATAAAACGCAACAAGAATCAGAGCATGTGGCCGAATTGGAACCCCAATCTCACGTTACCAAAAATACCAATGTGGATTTTATTTTGTGATGTTTACATTTGTATATTCATAGAATTGTCTCCAGGCCCCTGCTCTTTTACTCGACACCTGGAAACATGGAATACATGTGTATTATGAGCAATGATAAGAAATTGTTTTATCTCTCCCACACCGCACCCGCAAACTGTTATAATGTTCTATATTTCTCAGAGTCTTCCCATCCCCACTGAACGCCCCCCCCCCTTTATCCGCTTGCATGTTTTTCAACAGTTGAAGCTTCAGAAGCAGCATCTGGAATGCGAAAGAGAAACAATTTGGTGGCATTCGGCAGAGGCGATCACAACCCCAAGACTCCTCAAGGAGCCAAGCTGAGCAGCAGCTGCTTATCAAGCCAGTTTTATGTTTCTGAAATGAGTTCCTGCCGCTGAGCCAGAATTTGTAGACAGCCAGGGAAACACACAGAGGCTGTGATAAGATTGCACTTGTCCCCCAAACAAGTTGTTGGAGACATGGATGCATTTCCGAACACCACGGTGGACGAAGCGCCGGTGTGGGAAGGCGGCTGGCATCAGGCACAGGTAGTATCTCAAGTGCTGCCCACGCATTAAAATGGACACGTGGATTCCCTCATCCCTCCTCACTATCAAATGTGTTGATTTCGATGGTGGAAGAAAAGTCTTCATTATTTTATCGAAATAATGTAGATACAAAAAATAAAAACAGAAACACCAACACAACAATAGTTGCTTTCCCTTTTATTTTAAAGAACCATTTAAAGAATGGTTTTAAAGAACCATTCTGTGTGTGGGGGGGAAGAGAGACTTTTTAAAAATGGGTTTAAGTGTGATTTCTCTTTAGCAGGCTGTTAAAGACAATACACGAGGGAATTTAAAAAAGGAATGTAGTGCTCATCAATGTCCTCTTTTAAAAAGAGAGGGGGACTTTTTGCCCCTTTCTAGGTCATCCGTCTTTCATATTTCCTTTTTTTTCTGCTTGGGGGGGGGTCCCCCTCTGTTGGATGAATACAAATACAGAGCTTTTTTAAAAAACTGAGAAAATCAACAGAATTGTCTGTAAGCAGTGACCGAAGCAAATTTTGTCGGGCACCAATAGAGTGGGAATGGCTGCTGCTAAATAACAAACCAGGCTAACTTTATTTTCTAATGATGACTTTTTTTAAAGTGGGGGGGAGGGGGGAAGCCAGCAGCAGGGTGACGGTGAAGGCTGTTCCTCTTAAATTTTGACACCCACCCACCTACCCCCAGTGTCAGGGCAAACATGTAAGGCGCGTCAAGCAAAAGAAGATGAAAACGAGGAGGTGTTGCCAGAGGGGAGGGGGGAGGGGGATCCGAGCGCCTTCTTGCTTTTCTTGAATCCTTCTGAATACATTTCACAATTCATCAGTTTTTGTCTTTCCTGCCACAAGTGAGGACAATCAGACCAGACACCCATTAGATTTTTCATGCAATTTTTTTTCCCTTGTTCATGACATGTTGGCAGCGAGGATGGCAATTCTGAAATCTTAGCAAATGAGAAAAATGTCAGAAACTGAACTGACAGCTAGTGGTTACTATGGTGATAGGTGATATTGGAGGGTGGGGGGATAAAATAAGACTCAGTTAATTCAAAAGGAATTGAGTTCAGTATTTTTAAGCCATTTGATACAGAGGGGAAAAAACTTAATCCTGATATGGGGATGCTATCTTGTTTCAGCGGAAAGCTGGAGAAACCAATTTATGCTGTCCTCAATTAACAGCAGCTAAATACATGTTTTAGAGAGGCTGCAAAACTAACATTAAACACGCATAGCAGTATTGAAAATGCAGGTGAAAACACAGCGGAGAAGATCAAGGGAAGCATTTGGCCTGTTTGTGCAAAGGTGCCATCTCTCCCCTTTGGCAGATGTTTCCTGTTCCAACCCTCTATGCTAACCTCCGTTTTTGAAAAGGATCAACTGCAGGTTCAGTCATTGAAGGGGGGGGGAGACACACAAGCCTGGAGGAACGTGGGGGGAGGAAGAGTGGGGGGAGCCAGTTGCGGCAGCAGCAAGCAGGCAGGATGGCGAGAGCCAGGCCAGCATTTCTGTTTATGTATTTCATGATTGTGGGGTGTGTATTTGTTTTTTGCTCCTTCCCAGGGGAGCCCATCTGGAAGTGGGTGTTTAAACTCACAAGAGATTTGGCATCAGACAAGCTACCCCAGAACATCAGCTCTGGCGTTACTTCCCCTCTATTTACAGTTCTATCAGGTATTTGCAAGCTGAGGAGGGGAAACAAGAAAGTGTATTGGGGGGGGGGAAACAACTGGTAGAGGCCTGAATTTGACCTTGACCCCACCAATTTTCCTGCTGCCCTCCTCCAAATAATTTGCACTCCAAAATGGATTCCACTTCAGAAGTCAGTCTGTCACTGGCTGGATCCCCTGCCTGACCTTTGCTCTAAAAAAAAGTCTCCTTAGAAACTGTAATATAATAAATTAAGCTCCAGAATTAAGGCGAGTGAGTTGTCTACCCAACAGCATATTGGAAGAAACATGTTCTGGAGAGACTCCATGAAGCACTGTCCAGAACAGAAGAGACTGGAAAGACCATCTCTCATGTGGACAAATCCTGATTTTAAAAAACAAAACAAAACAAAAAACACCCCTTTGCATGAATACATGTGTTCCCTCCTATGACACATAAGTGTCATATGAAACATAGATATTAAAGTAGCTTTTACTACTTGCAGTTACAGGTAACAAGGAAAAAACACACACATGTTGCTGTGTGTACACACACACACACACACACACACACAGCCAGCATTTAATGAAAATAAGCCCTAGCAGAAGGCAAAATAGGAGCCAGGTCTTACTGAACAGACAGCAATGCCATCTACTGGGAAAGCAGAGGTAAGTCGCCCTGGGAAGGCGCTCTTGGCATTTCAAAAAGGCTGGAAAATTAGCTGGAGACATGCCCAGCCTAGCAATCTCCTTCACCAAACGTGAAGTAAAAGAGAAGTCACTGGAGTATGCATCACTTCCCTTTGTAAAGCATCCTGTTCTGCTCCTGACATCAACACCCCCCCTCGTGTTTTCCTTCTTAATTCTCAGCTAAAGATTCTCTTTTCAGCTCCTTCCAAGCATGTTGAGCTCCAAGAGAACAACTCAAAGGAAAATAATCACGTGGGCGGCTGCCCTCCTCAGTCTTCGGCTTGTGGCTGCCCCCCTTCCTCCAAGCACTCATCTTCAGATCTCAAGTAGGGAGAAGTGGGGGTGGCACACAATCAGCAGGCAGCGCCAACATCGTGGGAGCAACTTCATGACGTCTCCGCCATCCGTGCCGGCCTCACGCCAAAGAGACGGTGCAGCCAGGAAGGAGGCAGGGGACTCACACGTGGCCCTCGTGTTTGTCCTCAAGGGCCCACAGTTTGCCACCTTCGCACCCTCCATTTTGGGGGAAAGAACTGTATGGCCCCTATGAAGTCCAGGTCCAACGTTCCACTATCCTGCTTGGAACAAGGGATTTCCTGAAAGGTCTCCTCTGAACAGGCCAACCCAGGCAACAGGTAGACCCAGGCACCATTAGCAACCTAGGTGCCCTGAGGGTGGTTTGGACAACAGCGCCTATCAGTCCCTGTCAGCACAGCCGTAAAGACCGCTTGAAAGCAGCTGTGTGCTGGGTAAGAAAACTATGATGCCAGATTTTGGGGTGGGTAGGAAACATTTACTCTGAGAAGGGCAGAACCGGATATCTGTCTTGCAGAATCATTTCCGTTTGTTTAATATAAACGTTACCCCACTTATATTCCAGCAAGCGCTATACAGCTACCAACTGCAACTCTAAAATACATCTGAAACTATAAAACGTGATCAGCATGAATGATAACATTCCAAGGAAACCACAGAAATGGCTGACCAGTTAAATCCCCTGAAATGCTGGCTTGGTTGGAAATGTCTGACAGGCTGTCCGAAAAGGGTGGCCTTTGGAGGTGGTTTGCTTGCACCCGGAAAGTCCTCTAGACTTCGGCACTGGCAGACCCACCTCTGTGCCTACCTTGCCCTCCATTTATTCTTTTCTACATATTTCATTTCTCAAATGCTGCCCCTTTGGTGCCAGAGTTTCTTGTTATGGTGTATGGGGGATACTTTTCAGGGGATGCTCTTAGCTGGCCAGAGTCCTCAAGGCAGACTGGAGGAAAGTTGGCCCCGTTATGAAATGGCACACATATTATTTCTCTCTCACTGCCATTTACAGGGCTTCTCCTGTCCACAAAAGGCTGGACGAATATTGCAAGGACATAATCACTAGAAACAAAATCACTGGAAACACAACACAACAAAGAGGCGGCCGCCAACTTCATGGGGAGCTGGAGACAACACATCTGTAGAGGAAAACAAATGATTATTTGTTGCTCTTTGGCTGCTGTTATTGGGCCCTATCCACCAAGAATATTCCCCACCTGCTATAAATGTAGGGGTGGCCCAGGCTAGCTCTTCTTGCACAACTGCCACTTCTTTTGTTATGTGGGTCATATCTTTGTTATGATCGGTCATATCTAGGCACTTATTACCTACAGTTATTTATTTACTTATAGGGCTCTAATTTTATTTTTAAGCCCCCTCCCCCTTTAAAAATACGTCCTTGCTCATAGGCTCACAAACAAAGAACTGACACATGACAAAAGTAAGAAGTGTCAAGGATGGTGGGGAGGAACAAAGGAATCTTCAATGTCACTTACACACACACACACACACACACACACTGTTTTCTTTGGAAGTCATTAAAAAAAATCAAGTGGAGAGATTTTGGGGAAGGAAGATGAGGAAGAGATGTCAGGTGGGGAGCATAAAACAGTGAGGGAGAATTCCAAGAGTAAGGAGAAGGGAAAGTGAGCAAGAGAATAAAACAATGAGATGACAAAAGGAACAGAGAACAAAAGAACAATGGGGAGCCAGCAAAGGAGGATCTCTCTGGACTGTCGGCCTGCTTTCTTTCCTTGCAGTGTCCTGCCTGCCAGCAGCACCCTTAGGAAGTAGAAAAGCCATCTTCTGCTGCTGGGAAAAAGAGAGAAGCTTTTCGGCTGGAGAATGGCACAGACCCTGTAGATGATTTATTTATTTCTGGCCTACGACTCTGCTGTACTACTGACACACACACACACACCCCGACGCAAGTGATCAGCCTGCCAGCAGTGCAAGGCCCCTGACGCCGCAAGGTTCACGCTTTCCCCCACGGGCGCTGCTTGTGCCTTGCAGGAGCAGCCACATTGAACAGGGCCCCTACGGCCTGCAACTCCTGGCTAGGAGAGTAAAAAAAAAAAAAAAGGGCAAATGTGTCCATTTCAGGGTTTTTTTGTTTCTCATTTTTCCAGTCTTAAATTCAGTTCTTCACATTTCCACATCCATTTGCAGATTAAAAAAAAGACTCCTCTGAAAATCAATCAGCATTTTAGAATGAATTTCTACCAATATACATGTGTTTGTAGGCAATTTTGCCTAATTCACACATTTTTGGAAAGCAATTTCCCCCAATATTTTTTTTTGTTATTTTCATTACACAAACATTATAATACACACTTTATAAAAATGTTACTTTTTCTTGGCCAGAGAAGTGAACTGGAAAAAAATCAAGAAAGTGCAATTTTCAAAAGATAGTTGTGTTTCACTACGTGTTTCAGAGAGTGCGAGTTCATCTTTAAATGCAAACTGAATCAAATTTCCACCCCTTCCTGAGGGTGAGACCTACCTTGCAAGGTTGCTGGGAAGATTAGAACAAGATGTGTGGGAAGTATTTTGACCAACGCAAAGGGCTTACTGCATTATACTGCTGGATCCACCTTGGCTCTGGTGTTTGAGCGTATGTGGGATAAAAACAGCCTTCCTTTCCAACGATGACTGCTTGCTTTTGTTTATTAAATGATACATGACCAAAAATTCACTTTTACTGAGATTTAACATTTGAAATTTAACCAGCCAGCTAATTCATCAGCTGCTGTGAAATCCTTCCCCTAATCTAAGGCTACATCCCTGGTCTGAAGGACAACATGGTCAGCTCACCCCACCTGGCTCAGTTTACCCTCATGGCATGTCTGTGTCTCCTTCCATCATGCAACACAGGATGGGCAACTCTAGCACTTTTTGCATCCTTTAAAAGGAGCTGCTGGGGACCCCCTCCCCTTCTCCCCTAATCGGGGTATATCTAGCAATAAACAGGCTTCAGTAGGATTTCAATGGACCGCTACTTGGGCGGTTGGCTGATATTGCAAAGGAGGAAGAAGGAATTATAAGGAAACGGTTTATCTGCACAACAGACAAGGGAGCTGGAAACCATCCACTTGGTCGTAATAATATACACGAAGAAACAATTCTGTTTTTGTTGGGAAGCCCTGAAAAAGTCTCCCCCCCCCCCCCGCCCTGCACACCGCCAGGACTCTCTTGTACATTTCGGGGGGGTGAGGGGTGAGGGTAGGAGCATAGAAGTATGCATGTTTTTTGGGGGGGGGGGGTTGAATCAGAAGAAAGGGAAAACCACCATGCTCTTCTGCAGCCCTCCTTTTCTCATGGCTTATAGCAAACAGGTTTTCTCTCGAAGGCTTTTCTGTTTGCGGTCAGAGATTTATTTATTTTTAACCGCCTTCGCAGTCTCGGCAGTCTCCCGGTTTCAGTCAAGTCCAAGCTGAGTTTGTCAAGCCATGCGAGATTCTGGGTGGGGGAGTTTGAATTATTTACACCTCGGCTCAGACCGGTGCAAGGGGGTGGGTGGGAGGTGAGTTCATTTGCCACTCTTATTTACTATGTTTGTAATTCAGTTGATTGACAAGCCAAGTGTGTATGAGGAGGCCTCGGACACAAAGGAAAAAGGACCCTATCATTGTCTCCTTCAGGGAGGGAAACGGTCCCCACATGGGGTGGGGGGCAAAGGAGCTCGGAGGGGGGGTCCAGATGATTCCATGCAGATAGATGGTCCTGGGGAGGGGGGGGAGCACCTACAGGCATCTGGGCACTGCCCCAGCATGCGAGGGGCTAAGGGGATTCCTAGTATCAGAAGTCCATCTGCATGAGATAAATTGATTTGACTTCCCCTACAGCCATTTATTTATTTTCATGTCTAATTTGCATGGAGTGCAGTCAGAAAGTTTCTGTTCATTCAGCCACACAGTGATTTTTATGCTATGCAGGTCTGATAATATTAGGGGGGGGGGGGCTGAAATACTGCCTGCCTGCCTATCCCACAACTCTCGTCAAGGGCAGCTAGTGACCTTTGCTCACAAAGTGTGCCTCCTTATGCAAACATTTACTATATGACTATTTTTGCTGAAGATCAAAGAGAAAGATGGGCTATGCAAGAGGGCAAGCATAATGGAGTCCCAATTTTTGAGAGAGAGAGAGAGAGAAAGAAAGAAAGAAAGAAAGAAAGAAAGAAAGAAAGAAAGAAAGAAAGAAAGAAAGAAAGAAAGGCAAACACACAGCCACAGGAAAAGCATGGGGCTGGCTTTATCTCTAGACTAAACAGTTTGCCTGAATCAAAGGATACGATACATATTTTCACAGTTTTTATACCACAAATATAGTAGCAAACAATAGTAAATATTTAAGTACAAGTCTTAGGGGAATCTTAACCCTAAATATTCTGACACAGCTGATGCAATAAACTTAAACAGGAGAAGAATTATCACTGGAACAAAATTATATATTTACTGTGTTCACTCAGTGACTCTTTTTCCTGCAGCAAATGCTGCTGTGGTACATCTCTGCAAATTGTTAGCTGACCACCACACAAAGGATCCAACACACCTCAGCAGAAAAGGCCAGAGCTGGTGACCTCATGCCACACTCACTTTTAAAAATAAACACATTAATGCAATAGCAATATAATAATTTATAGAGAAAGTAAAATAATAATAATAATAATAATAATAATAATAATAATAATGTGCTCAAAAACATAAACAGCAATGTGTTTCTGCAAGAATCCTTGCTGGGCCCAAAATACTTTTGCAAATAACTATTAGCACAAGCCCTAGGAAACATTATTTCAAGCCAGAAGGCAGGGGAGCTGGATGGGAGAGGAATTTCCCCAGACTGTCAAACAGACCATGCACTGTTGGGGGGCAAGACTGTGGAAGAGAGGGGGTGGGTTCTCTTTTTTCCTTTTCCTTTTTTTTTTTTTTTTTTTGCAGGAGGGACAGTTACATTATACATTTGAAAGATTATTATGTGCCTTCTATAAATCAGGCTTCCTTTTGAATTTCCCCCTCCTTCTTATAATTGAACAAGTGTTAAACGGTACCAGGCTGTCACAGCTGTTACAATACATGAACCACACTCCGGCGAAGCTTTCGTTCCACATTTTTGTGGAGCAGTTTCCATAGCGCTGTGATCGGCTCTGCATTCTTTTGCTTTCGCCTCTTTACTGGGGCTTTTCAGTTTTTCAGAACAGCAAAAGGCAAGGAACCACGGTGCCAGGCTTGATTTTGCCTTCTTTTTTAAACAACAACAACAACAACTTGGGCAAGCAGCGAATGGAGGCTGGGCGGGAGAGGCCTTGGGGCCACACTTCAGTTCAACAGGAGAGACCATCTTTGCAAAACTGATGCAACTCAAGTGGGTGACCAATCTTACTGATTGTTTATCTTCCTACATCAAGTCCTGAGGCAATGTACAACAGTGTTAAAATGCATGGGCTAATTCCTCAGTTCAAGGTTACCCCACCAGCTATATGGACCAAGCAACGCCACTGCAAAAATCTCATTCAAAACTACTCTGTTATTATACAAAAGCACCTGTTGTTTAGCTCAAAGCAAACATCATTCCATGATCACAGCAGAACACTTGGGGGGGGTTGTTGTTGTTTTTATTTTGATTATATCTATTGTGGTTTTATATTTTGATTTCGTTCTGTGAACCGCCATGATACCTCCGGGTATAGGGAGGTATATTAATCAATCAATCAATCAATCAATCAATCAGAACAACTTCTTGCCATAACCTGGACTGGCCATTCCCTCCTGGACTTATGGAGGCTTTGTGAGCAGCCTGGGCCTACGAGGCGCTTTCACTCAAGCCAAGATAAGGCGCTTTAACGCCACTTCTCCTCTCACATCCACATGCAGGCTGCAGCTTGTGGCTGCACGTTCACAAATGAAAACTGAGGCAAAGCTTCTGCTTTGATACACATGGCTTATCTGCTCCTCATTGTCTCCTGTAAAGAATTAAAAATTGGCCGCCAAACCTTCTTTTTTGCCAAGCAGTTTGAAGACACGTGTTTGCTCTGAACTCATGGCTCTGGTTGTGCCTGCCAGGGCTCCCAAACTCTCAGGAAAATACAGACCCAAAGAAAGGGGGTCGCTCCTATTCCCAGAAAGCCCCCCTGGCCCTTGTGGGTGCAGGTCCAAGGCCCTCAAAATTAGCCAAATCAAAATTAGTAACCTCTATAATCAATGTATTTGATTTTCAGTCTTAAATAGGAAACAGTCTCATCCCCCCCCCCAACCCTCCCTCATCTCTGAGAACAGAAGGCTTCTGGCGAAAGGAATGAAAATCTGGAAAGAATTTGGGGGCGGACTGGCTACCCCTCCCTTTCATTTCCTTCAGATGTTTATAATCTAGCACCTTTCTGAAGACGAAAAGGGCTGGGGAAAGCTTTTCCCTCCTTTGACTGAAGGGTGACATGGGGGGTATTAAAATCTGATCAATGTAATTTTTCCCTCTGAAGTATTTGCACATCTGTGGAATAATGTAATTTAGGAATGGGGGTGGGGAGTGGTCTTTTTATATGGCGTTCATGATTCTAGCTCAATCTGGAGAATTATTCAAATCTCAAATTAAATGTTCAAGAGCCCAGCTGTGGCTTTTGCCCAGCTGTGTTTCGAACTTTTTAAAATTCTATTAAAAGTGTATCGGGGACCCTTTCCAGGTAAGCCTCTTTCAAAAGGAGTGTGGCATTTTGAAACGACTTTATGATCAGCTGCATTTTGTTTTGTCTTGATTGCCATCCCAGTGGTTGGGTATGTTTTATCTTACAGTAAAAGAAAAAGAGGGAGAGAGTTAGGAATGTAGACCCACGGAAAGCGCTCCATAAATTATATTGTATTTTATTATCTCAGGGCTTTGAGGGGGGAAAATTGGCTCTTAAGGAAGGTTAAAAAAGCTTTAAAGTGAATTCTCCTGTTTGGCTAAAATTGCTTTTGATTTAATATGATCCATCTGCAATCAGTACCTGGCATACACCCCTCCTCTTCCCTGCTGGCCTTACTGATACCACCACCACCACCCTGCCCCCACCTACACCATGGCTCAGTTTGCATTTCCAGCCCCCCCCCCCCAAGTAAAAGGCCAAAGTTTTTTAAATATGTGGAAATAAAATGGCTGAAAGAAGATATTTCAAAAAGAAGAATGATTTCTGTTTCCAAATACGAGACTGGATGGTGGCACCTGGCCTCTACCTGTCTGTGACCTCCTTGCCTTGCCCCCAGCTGGACCACAGCTCAGAAACATGCCAATACTTTCTCTGGAGGGGCAGCAAACACGTTTAAAGTGCGGTGGGGTTACTATCAGCACAACTGTCCCTGCCAGCGAGTTGCCGTTTCCTTCTTCTTTGCCTCGCACACCACAGCCTGCCACATTCAAACCAAAATTAAGAGGAGGGCTGCTTTGCCCAGATATAGTGCAGAATGCGAGTGCTCTCTTAGAACAATACCTTCAAGGAAAGAGCCTAACAAGCTTGCTTTTCAGGGGCTGGTGTTGCAATTGTAAAGGTTAGGAATCATGTACTCTTGAAATTACATGTGGACTCACAAGCAGCAATCAAATATTTTAAAAAGAAGGTAGGGGAAATGTAGCTCTGGAAAGTGTGCACCGTTATGAAATAAATAACCCTTTGACAATGAATTTACAAAAAGGCAGCATCTATAGGTAGAGGGTGATTTATTCTTTTTTTTAGAAAAAAACAGCAGGCGAAATGAGGGGAAAGATATTGTTCCTGCAGCTTCAGACAGACGGACTTTAATAACACTTAAGAGAATGATGCGCATTAATGATCTCAGAAAAGCACTTCTTATGCCTCATCCATCATGTGGAGGAGAAAATGAACCCTTCTACAGCATTAGGAATTATTCCAGATCTTGTCAGTAATTCGCACCTTCTCTGTAGCATCCTAACACAAATTTGTGTGTATGAGACACTGACCATTAATCTAAAAAGGATCCCCCCCACCCTTCCCCAGCATGCTGAGAACATATCAGATGTTACATGGAGAAATTTCACATGTGAAATTCACCCTAAACCCAAACGATAGACAGAGAGATATATAAACAGGGAGGATGATTTGTCATATTTAAAACAGCAGCAGAAAAAACAATGCAACAGTCTCTCTGTTAAAACAGAAAGCTGACATGAACCTGAAATACTAAATCTGTGGCATGTAAATGCCCTGGCTAAGCCTTGTCTTCATACTTTATGCGTTTGTTTGTTTGTTTGTTTGTTTGGTTGGTTGGTTGTTTGGTTGTTTGGTTGTTTATATTTAATCTGCAAAGGTTTTCATAGGAACTCTCAGACAAATCCTAGATTACGCATCAGACAGCGATGGATCTTTATGAATTGCATTTAAGGAACTTTAGTCACAGTTAACTGAACTGTAGTTTTTAACAATGTTTTCTTTAAATGAAATATTCTGCTAATAAAAAATGATAACAACTGAAATATACACTCTAGCATTAGAAGAGTATATAAATATGTACATATAAATTAATGCAATCTTAAGAGAGAGAAAAACCCTCCGAGTACATGCCAATTGATTTTGATCCATGCAACATACAGATCAAAGCAAGCTGGATGTTATGTTAGCCTATGATAAATCAAACCTATTTTTCTACTATAAGTCACAGGCACCAAAGAGATGTACTTGATCACTGAGCAAAAGATACAATTATGAGGTTATTAAATGAGGAGGCTAATTTCTCTCTAGAAATTAAATGGGGGAGAATGTGCGCTCCTAAAAGACAAGGCAAAAACACATAAGCACTTAGAATGTTCTTCTTCATCCTCCAAATTTGGCTTACAACCAAAATGGAGTCAGAGATTATATTAGCGTGCTTTCTAACCAACGGATAAAATTATAATTTTCTCTACAATTCAAGTCTTTGGGTGAATACACTTTTCACAAGCTTGAAAATCCCATCTGCTTTGGGGCAGATGAGGTAATGTGCCAATCAAAGGTAGAAATGTCTCTTTGGGGAGCTCAGGTAAGAGATTCAAGGTGTAGGCATGCAAATTCTTCTGAGACTCAAATCCTGGCCGAGTCGGTTAAAGCCCTCAACAAACTCTTCTGAATAAAAAGCTCAGTAAAACCCAAAAAGGCAGCTGCGACAGACAAAAGTGTGGAACATGCACTGGAACTGCGCTGAAGAACCACCTTGCAAGGGAGACATGGCTGATCACAGAAATCACCCACCACCAAAAAATACTGCTACAAGGGGCTGCCGTTCCTTTCCTCCCTGTTCAAAGTCCCCAAAAATGACATCCTAGAGAACTTCGCTTTCCCATTTGCATCTTTGCACAATACAGAAAAAAATCACAGACTGAGGGTGAAATGCAAATTGAGCCTGGACTCATTAATACTGGACAAAACAAAGTGAGAATTCTAGGACTATATATGTTTATATATAAAAATCCGTGTTACTGTTTTTTAAAAAATAGATTATTTGAAATAATTTCCTTTGCATCATTCATGCCTAGGAGCAGTTGGGACTGTCCTCCAGTGGATTTAAACAGCCTGCACAGTCTGGGGGCCAAATGGTTTCCAAGTCAAGGAGCCTGAAAATGCTGACAAAGGGCCCTAACAGGAATATCTTTGTATCATAAAATATATTTTATTTCACTGGGAAATAAACCACATATTATTAACACACAGTGGCTTCGTTAATGATTTCTCTTTAATTCCCATCATATTTATTGGGGAGACATGGATGGAACTAGATTTGGCCCAGAAATTCCCTTCCCAATGTAGGCAAAGAAGCTGCCATCCTCAGCAAGTCCAACAAATCACAGACCCCAAATCTGCAAGGGCTGCGCTGCCTCGATGTTTGC
The DNA here is from genome assembly GCF_964106645.2 of Podarcis pityusensis. NCBI lineage: Eukaryota > Metazoa > Chordata > Lepidosauria > Squamata > Lacertidae > Podarcis > Podarcis pityusensis. Next base: position 47,575,796 of record NC_138033.1, on the reverse strand, counting down.
TGGCCTCCTCTCCAGCCTTGCCGCTGCCGAGATAAAGACCCAATCTGCTCATCATCAGACACCTCCGGGCTCGGCCATCTAATAGGAACAAATTGGCAATGAGTGCCCAGGCAGGAGACACCAGGCTCCTGATTTGTAGATGGTAACCGAGGCCTAATGATCCCCTTGGGCTGATAAATAACAACAGACCTTATCCCTGCCTTTCTTCTTTTTTGGCACACAAGAGCCAGGCCTGGGGAAAGCAGGATGCGGTCCGTGCACAGCACCCCCCAGGTGCACCGAAGGGAGAGCCCTTAGCACCAGAGGCAACTGCTGCAACAGCTAAGCTGGCTCAATGCTCTGCCGACCTGCTCTTTGGCCTGCCCTGACAGGCCCTTCAAGTACCACGCTTAAGCCATGGTGGAACCCAGAAATCAACATGGTGGCACATGAGATAGAAGCCACCTGAGAATGCATCCCCAGACCTTGAGCATGGGAGGCAAGGCAAGGCTGATCAGGAACACAAGAAATAGGTAGTTGTGTCAAGAAGGCACAGGGGAGAACATGGAGTGGTCGTGCAGGCAGAGAAGTAGCAATTATTAGTTTTAGGGTCAGAAAAATTAGGCTGGTGAGGGGATTTCGGCATGTGCACTGGTCCCTCTTTTACTTCCACAAAAGGTGGTATTTTCTTTTCATTTCTGTTCCCTTCACTGATGGTTAGTCAGCCATTCTTGCTTTTAATTTATCCAAGAACCAGGAGTTCAGTTGGGACTGGTATTTTCCTTTTTTAAAGTGTGTGTGGGGGGGTTGAATCCTCCAAAGGAGACAGCAGTGAGAAGGGTTCTCCGGGTCTCTTGCGTGGCTTTAAAATAGATTAGGGAGGGGGCACACCAGGCAAGGAAGTTTCATCAGGAAGGCAGGCAGGAAAAGGGAGGAAGAATCGGGATTCTGTTAGAAGCTCCGAAATCTGCTACAGAGAAAAAAATATTTACTCTTCCAGCTGCATTCCTCCCATTTCCTCCTATTTAATTCTGCTCATAATCGCTGCTTCCTTGCCTTGTTCCCCCTTTTGCAAGTAAAACAGCCTGGAGGCTCAGAAGAAGAGGCTCAGAGCGTGCGCTCGCTCAAACCAGAATTCAGACCCAGCCACTGAGAAGCGCCCGATCCCCACGGCTGCTCCAGGATCTGCTTTGCGAACGGCCTTTTCTTAAAACGTAGCTGAAGAAAGTAGCAAAAGGAACAAAACAGAATTTCAGGGGATGTCAATGAGCAAAAAACAGGCACCCTGCGAAATAAAAGCTGCCTCCTCCTCTAAAAAATGGAACAGGCTTAGCTTTATTTCTTGGAGAATCCAAGCAGCCCTAATTCATGAGCAAGCAATGCAGGGCAATCAAGAGGGTGGGGGAGGTGGCAATGTAATTCTCGGGGTGCCAAGTGCCTCAACTTTCTCCCCACCTGGCATTTTCAAAGTGACCACCTTTCCCTCCAGAGAAGGGCTGAAATCATCGTCATCATCACCATAAAAAAAGATGCCAAACCACCCCCACCTCAATCAACAGCAAAGGGGGTATTAAAAAGAGGGGGGAGCCGCCTCCTCTGCATCAGATCCTCACCCAGGAGGGATCACCACCACCATCACATTTAATTTGTCGCATGATTCTCCTGTCATCTCACGGGCCCTCACACCTCCACCTCCCCGCACTCCAACATGCAAATGAGCGAATAAACAAACAAACACCCGCTTGCCGCTCCGGCTTTGCAAGGCAGTAGCGCCCTGAGCCGAGCATGGCTGAGCCGAGGACCCTGCGGGGGGGGGGGAGAGGGAGGGGCGGGCAGACACGTGTCGGGCAGGCCGCCTATTTGCATATTCACATCAGGCCCAGCCGATGAGCGGAGGAGGCGGAGGCGCCCCCTCTCGCGGCTGCTGCCGCCGCCGCTGCCTTACCTCGGCCGGCCGGTCACGCTGCTGCTGCGGCTGCTGCTCCTCTTAAGAGAGGTCGGTGGTCGATCGTGGAGCAAGTGGGAGAGCTGTCGTCCTGCGGGGCTGGCGTGGGCTCCCCTCCTCCTCCTCCTCCTCCTCCCCCTCCAGCTCGGTGGCGGCGGGGAGGGGGAAGCGGGGCTGGGGGGCATGGGGAGGAGGACAAACAAATAAACAGACCCACGCGCAAGGGACCCCTCTCCATGGCCAGGCAACAGCCGCAGCAGCAGCCTCGGCTGCTTCATCGCCACCAAGTCTACGGCGGGAGGGTGAGGGGGGTGAGAGAAGGCGGGGAGGGTCACGCAGCTTCAGGCTTGGCAAGAAGAAAAGAACCCAAAGCCTCGATTCCGCCTCCCCCCCCCCCAAGTGTCGGCCCCACAGTGGGAAGATGCTCATTGTGCATCATGCAACACACACACCACACACCAGTGTGCGTGCGCTCCAGGCTTCCCGGGGCTGGGGCTGGTGCTTGAGACACTCCTGGCTGCCGTCTGGCCAGTTTCTCTGCCAGCGAAGGGTGTTTGACGAAGGGCAAATGTCCCGCTCATATGTTAGCTTCCGCAGTCACAAAACACATCCTCGGAAGTGGGAAGGAAGAGCGCTGGGCTGCCTGGCTTATGGCAGGGAAAAAGGCAGGCCATTGATTGCTGCTGCCGGCTTGGGAGGGACAGGCATTGGCTGGCTGGCAGCAGAGCTCCCTGCCCTGGCATCCGTAGCAGCCGCTCTCGGCCTGGCAGGCGTTTGTAGAGCTGCTGCGCGCAGCAACCCAAGCAAGCGTCCTCGAGGTTTGCTTGGAGAGTCCTGTGGCGGGGGGGGGGGAGTTCAAAGCAGGACTCTCCCCCAACACCAATGGGAGTGGGCAGAGGGTCAGGCCCCCCTCTGTTTTCTGGGGCAGCCCAAATGGCGAATCTCCCCCCACCACACCTTGTGGGACATGCAAGTGCACCCGGAGCTCTACCGGTAAGCTTTTCCGCCCGCGATGGGCTGGCAGAGATAGAGTTAAATGCGAGGAGGCGGCGGCAATGTGGGTGGCTTGCAAAGGGTTAAGCTAGGGGAAACAAAGGGCTCTCCTGCCCAGGCCCACAGCAGCAGTTACGGCTCTCCAAGCCCAGAGGGGGAAAGCGCCCCACAAGCTACTGGGGTTCCCACATCAGGGAGGGACCAGACCCGGAGCCCTGGAGGGCAAGAAGAGCCCAAGAGCAGCCGGGCCTTGACTTTTTGCTTTGGCTGACGCGACCCTACCCACTGGGAAGGGTCCCCCTGTAACAGACAGCATCCAGGCTGCGAGCCAGGCAAAACACCGTAAAGGCGAGGCTGGGCGCAGCAGCCTTGCCAGCAGAGGCTTCCCGTTTGGAGGAACAGGCAGGTGGGAGCTACCGGATTTGATCCACTTGTGTGGGGCGGCCGCACGAAGCTGGCTGGGCTCGTGGTTTGGGCGTTGTGTGCGTAAACACAGCCCGCCACCACCCTGCCTGCAACCCAGCCCGGGCATCCTGGTAGCACAAACTGGCCTTGGCAATTCAGCAGAATGGTGCAGAACACACACACACACGGGCAGGAAATTAATTTAAACGCTTTCTGTGCCAAAATGAAATCCGGATCAAAAGGCCCTGGTGACACAACACACAGTTCCTGCTTTAATTCACTCTTGCCTGGGCGGAGAGGGTGCTCCCTTCCCAGCGATTTATGCAGAGTGGAGAGCAGGATCCGGAGGGAGGGAGGGAGCGCATCGCAAATAAAAATAAACTGCTATGGAAGCAGCAGAGAAAGCAGAGAGACGAGAGGCGCTCGGAACACACTGCCCGCCCCCTGCCTCCCCCTCCCCAAATATAGCCTGGAGACGAGTGACCCTGCTGGGGAGAGATGGAGCCACAGAGGTGACCCAATGCTAAGCAGCCTGTTAGAACTAATCAGGTGTGTTCCTCAGCCACTCCACTGACATTAGGGGCAGGGCGGAAAAGGGGCTCCTTCCTACAGCCCATCCTCAGCTTGAAATTTACTATCCCTTTGCATTATTAAAGAGACAGCTTTGCCTTCCCGACATGGGGAAAGATTTGGTGATGATAAATAACTGGGCAGGGTGTGTTTGTTTGCTTGCTTGCTTAAAAAAATATAATGTTAGATTTGTTCTCTCTCTGCTGTCCTTCTATTAAGATGCCACACATTAAAACATGCTGGGTTAATAGGTTGTTTACCATTGGAGCTGTTTTCAGAAATAAAAATCTAGTTTAGAAAAATAACACTCTCCCATTACAAACATAAAAATGAGGGGGAAACATAAAAAAAAAACCCAACCACGAAGGCAGGGAAGATATTTGGTCTCTCCAAAGCAAAAACAAGATGAGTATAAAATAGTCCTTGGTGGTGTACACCTGATTAAACCACTGCTCAGAGTGAAATCTCACAAAACGATTCTGAGGTTTTGTTCCCCCCTCTAATAAAGCGGCTTTCAGGAGGCAGAGGCCTTGCCTGCCTGGCTTAAGAGGCTCCCAGTACGTTTCCGAGCACAATTCAAAGTGTTGGTGTTGACCTTTAAAGCCCTAAACGGCCTCGGTCCAATATACCTGAAGGAGCGTCTCCACCCCCACCGTTCAGCCTGGACACTGAGGTCCAGCGCCGAGGGCCTTCTGGCGGTTCCCTCACTGTGAGAAGTGAGGTTACAGGGAACCAGGCAGAGGGTCTTCTCAGTAGTGGCACCTGCCTTGTGGAACGCCCACCTACCAGATGTCAAGGAAATAAACCTGACTTTTAGAAGACATCTGAAGGCATCCCTGTATCAGGAAATTTGTTTATGTCTGATGTTTTACAATTTTTAATGTGCTGTAAGCTGCCCAGAGTAGCTGGGGAAACCCAGCTGGATGGGCGGGGAATAATAATAATAATAATAATAATAATAATAATAGGTGGGCAGGTAGAAGGTGAGACTCATATTCATGATTTCACAGGGAGGGCATGTTGTCACCTTCCCTGCCCCCACAGGGGACATCTTGGGTCCATGATGCCCACCCAGATGTGCCTCCCTCTTTTCACCCCCCCTTCCTCTGCTCCAAATGCTGCAGGCACACTTTAGTTAGGAAAGGGCTCCTGTGCACTTCGACTGGGGCAAGAAAAGTCATAATAGCAATAATGGTTTTTAAATAGTGGCTGGCATATGCTGGGCCATGCTGGGCTGAGTGCATGATGGGTTGTTTGTTTGTTTGTTTGTTTGTTTGTTTACTTTCACCCCGGTCCCCCACCCTCACATCATTCCAGAAGGCCCCTTGAGCCTCAGAATGCATTTCAAGTGGCGACAGCAGGTGGGAAGGGGGAGCCAAAATGTCCTCACACAACCCACAGCTCTTTGGACCCAGTGCATGGAAAAGTGAGAACGATATAGCAGCTTAAAGATGCAAAGAGAAAATGCCTCATAATGTTGTAATAAAAATTTCATTCGACAGTTTCTGGGACAGCAAGGCTGGTGGCTGCACCACCACTGGGAAACCTCTTGCAAAGAGCCAGCACCTCTGTGAGCGCAACGTATCAGGGAAACCCAGAATGCCCCTAGAGCCCGAACAGCATGAAAAATAAATCAAAGGTCTCTCGCTTCCACATCAGAAAGATCCCAGGGAATCTGGGGTGTGATGGTCCTGTTCCATTGGGTGTTCTTGCACTAAGGCAGCCTTCCCCATCCTGGTGCCCTCCAGCTGTGTTGGACTGCAACTGCCATCAGGTTGGAGCACCATATGACCCTGCTGGCTGGGGCTGATGTTAGTTGTAGTCCAAAAGATCTGGAGGGCACCTCGTTAGGGGAGGCTGGTCTAAAGTCTCCTGGACCAAATGCTGGCATCTTCCAGACACCTGAGCGGTCACTTGGGAGTGCAGGGCTCTTTGGTACCCTGAAGCAACACCCTGCAGCTTCATGCCCAGCATCACCTTGCAAGGGATTGTGGCAGCAGGAGGCACCTCTGGAGGCAGGGGAGAGGGCCTGCATATCCCAAAGGAAAGCACACTGCCCCCTCCTGCCTTCTCGCTGCAACCTGGGCATGCTAAAGTGAATGTTTAATGTCCATTTACAAGCCATGGAAAGCAAGGTTTAAAGAGGCCCTCTGGAGACACAATTATGGTCACGCTAATGAAATCTCCTTGCTCTAATAAGGCGTCATAACTTAGACATGAAAATAATGCTGCTCCTTCAAGGGTACTACAATCCTGCCTCCAGTGGCTCACCCATCCATCTCATTGAAGGGTCTGGGCCCAGAGTTCCTTGGCAGGTGAGGCATGAAAACCAGAACTTGCTAACCTCCACGTAACAGTCGGCAGGTTGCACACCTAAATGTCAGTGCAACAAATATGATCTATTGCTCTCTCAGGATGTACCTCTTGCCTCCCAGCTGGCGACTAGACAATGCTCCTGGTGGGCCGGATTTGGCCCATGGACTGCCATTTGCTGATCTGCTTGGGGGCTTCCTATTGCAGCAAATGGTCGGCCACTGAAAACTGAGTGTTTGGCTAGATGTGCCTTTGGCTCTTCTGAGGTGTTTGTCTCCACCCTAGGATGCATAGCAGAAGATTCACAGTTGACACTTAAGAGACCAGAACACAAAGCTTTTATGGCAGCAAACAGACCTTCTTAATGGCATGTGAGCTCTCCTTGCTACAGAGGAATGAGCCAATCTTGTGGGAAACACTAGCGGGTTTTTCAGGCTGGGCCTAAGTGTGGCATCTGTGACACCTCCACCTTCTTTTCCTGGCCTGTGAGGGTCTCAGTTCAGTACCTTGTTTATTTGATTATATGTTGTTCTTATATACAACTAATAAAATATTTTTTAAAAGAAAGAAAGAAAATGGCCGTCCGCTGTATTTCTGTAAAATAAAGCATGTGTTTTCATTCAAAATACCTCTTGCAAACAAAGGGGAAAAAAACCTAACAAAATAAGGCAAAGTGGGGGAGAAACCAGAAACAGGAAATAATACATTTTACCCAGCCAGCTTTGTTGTATAATTCAATTTCTTTAATGAACTTACAGCCCGCTGAACCTAGGGCCTTTTGTCTCATAATGGGAGGGGCTTCGTTTGAGAGCGCACAACACACAAATCCAGTTCAATCTCTGGTGTCCTGTCAATCTACTTACAAAGCATTTCGGAAAGTATGTGAAAATGAGGGTCAGGGTTTTAAACGAGCTGAGAGTGGAATATTTTACTTACACATTGCCATCAATGGCAAAAGTGGCATTTCAAAATTTCCCCATCCTTTGCTGCTAAAGTGAGAAATCTGTCTCGGGGCAGAGAGAAAGAGAGAAGCAAGGCCCAAATGCATGAGCCACACCATGCCATGAGAATGGTGGCTGTAGCTAATTTGGCTCATCAGGCAGCCTGCAATATTGTGCTGAGAATTCAGTTTGAAAGCCACATCTGGACAGTCATGTCCAACTCTGATTTCACTGATGTATAATTTTTTTAGGAAAGTCAATTTGACTAAAACAGAACACAGAGGGTAGATGTTTTAAGACCAACCGTCAATTTTATCCAATAAAATGCTTGGCACCAAACTTCCATTGTGAACTTAATAATAAAAACCCAGCCCTCCGCTGCTATCAGATTCTGGTTTGACGCGGCTTTCATAAGGGTCTGAACTCCTGCTTTGAAGTGAGGAGTGGTGGGTTTCTCAAACACGTCCTGCTACAACATATGTTGGATTTCTGCCATCTACAGGATGTTCTGGGTTGTTGTGGTGATGGGTTTCATTTCCATTTGGTTCTGGGCTGCATCCCATGTATATGTTTTTAACTGGTCCCGCAAAACATCTGTGGCATTTCTCAAGTCAGACTCCCAGGCAGACCAGGCTGCTGTTGCCACATGTTGATAGAACAGGACACTGACAGTCTGCAATCCAATGCTCTGTGTTGGCCCTTTGCCTCCCAGCTTGACACATGGCCAATGCATGCATGCATTTCAAAGCCCCAAGAAGTGCTAAGTTGGGGTGATGAAGGTGGGAGGGGGAGGCCGGTTCAGGCAATGTCTCCAGGCAGGATAAAGTATCCCAGTCTGCACAGAGCAGAGAGACTAGAGGCAGCAGGTATAAGGCAATATGGGATCCTATTGGCTCCCAAGGTCACTGATCTTGCTGGGATTCGACACTGAAGTTTCTGCACTGCAGCCTTCCGGTGCCAGAGAGCATTAGAGGTCAAACTAGAGCTCCCCATGGCCTGCAGGTTGCCTGGTGGTGGGTGACACAGGAAGGACAGTGCCTGGGCTATGTCCAGAGCCTTCACGTCAAGGTCCCAGTTGTCCTGCAGGGGACAATGTGATGGTGACTGCCGTCAAAGACAGAGAGATGTCAAAGAGATGGAATCAGTCCTTTGTTCCAGGATCTAATCTCGCCTCTCTGGCATCCCAGGATGAACAGACTTTGCAAAGAGCCTCCTTGAAAATCAAACCCCCATAACCACCATCCCCCAAACGGACACTTAACAACAGCCGGTGGGGGGCTGAAATCCAACCTCTGCTGTAGTGGGAAATGTGTGAGCAAGCCACGGAGTCCCTCCCTTCAAACACTCTCTTTCTCTTTCGCTCTCTCCTTGGGTGGTTTGATTATGAGGACGCGCAAACCCTGTCAGACATGCGCCAGCATCCAACAGGTCACCTCTTTATTAATGCAGAACAGCCTGATCTCTTTAGCCCGGAGAGTGGAAATTAGTGATGATCAAAAGGTGAGGTTATTAAGCTCTTCTCCGCATGTCACACACAAAACTCATTTCTGAGTTGTTTTCCACTCAGTCTTTGTTTTCCCCCTACTGTGGCAGCGAGGAAAAGGAAAGGCTTCTTCATCACACGCCCTCGGCTAGCAGTAATAATATCTGCCTAGGTGTCTTCTTAGCACAGAGGAACATGGGTTGGCCTCTCTTCTTTTTATTTCATGAGACTGAAGTCCGTGGCAACTGTGGAAAACAGAAGGCTCTTCCTAATGGACTCAACTTTCCCTATTTCAACGGGAATTATTGTTTTTTTTGCAGGGTGCGCCACACTGCCCCCACCTCAATCCAAGCAGTACCCCAGGGGCTTCAGGAAGTTCTTCCCTGCCAACTGAGCTCAGGGATGGGGGAGCCACATTGTGTGAAGCACACTGCAGGCCAGCACCTGCAGTGAAATCTGCTAAGATGATGGCTCCCTGCTCCACTGCAGGGTCCTTCTTGAATGGACAAAGAGAAGGCAGGGCACAATGAGGGCTCCTTAGCTGTATGTTGTATGTTGCTGCATCTCCCCTTCATGGTAGGGGATCTCCTTGGGAACCTTTCTTCATCCAATGACTCCATCAACACCCCATTAAACTACTTTGGACTGCGGTTCCCACTGCCCTGCATATATTCCCACACAACTAACCTGGTCAAGCCTATTGTTTCCTGTTTCAATTTCTTAAAAATGGGGGGGGGGGCGTACGCCCTGCAGATGAGCAGAAAAGACTTTCCATTCTTTTGTCCCAACCGGCATCTCTGGGTTTTCCAACTATCCACTGCAGTCCAGCTCATGTGCTTGTGGCTGGCATAGAGGAGGGTCTCTGTGTGCATTGCATCTTCCTCCCCGCTCCAATCACCACCAAAGCACTAATGTGGGTATCACCATCCCAAGAGAGGCTGCAGGATGAGATGCCTCCTCCTTTGTAGCCTCTCTCAGGAAAGTTTTCCTGGCAAATTAAATGCCTCGGGTGCATTTGGCTTCCCCTTCTCTGAGATGTAAAGCAAAAGCGAACACAGAGCGGCTCTTTCTCGTGGCCATTCTGCTGATTTAGTAAGGCAACCACCTGGATAATTTATCTTGAAATATTTCCTCTTTGGTGGGGTGGGGGTGATAGTGGAAAAAAATAATTGAGGGGGGAGGTGGTGGAGGAAGAAGAGGGCCTTTAAAAACAGATTTTACTGTCCCAGGGAGAGCATGACAGCAACAATTTACAATTTTCTGCCATCCAATTCTCTCAGCCTCCCTCCCTCCGTGTGTGTGTGTGTGTGTGTGTGTGTGTGTGTGTGTGTGCCTGGCCCCCTCCCTCCCTCCCTTCTTGCCTGCCTGCCTGCCTCTCCCCCCATCTATCCTCCATTTCCTGATAACTTCTCATCATGCTAGTTCATGCCTAATATAAAATGGTGGTGCACAGAGAAGTAGAGAAAAGGGAAGAAAAGAGAGAGAGAGAAATGGGGTTTGGGGGGGGAGAGGACATGATGATTGGGAGGGCAGGCGAAAAAAGAAAGATTGAGAGAGGCAAAGAGAATGTCAGAGCCCAAGTCTGGCATTTGCCTATTTAAATTCAATCATGCAGCCCTCGCTGGGCTGAGAAATAGATGGCCTGTATTATGAATTTCTGATCAGACGACTGATAGGTTATGAGAGGGGACGTAATCCCATTGAGGGAGCCTTTTTCTCCGCGCAAGGGCAAGCAATAACTGCCCTTCAGAGACAGCTCTCTGCTTTGCCCTTTGTATAATTTCCCTTCTTTCCCTTTTTCCGTTAAAAGTCCAAATAAGTCCCTTTTTATGATTATAAATACATCTTAAAGGATTCCCCAGGCCTGACTCTGTGCCTCTGCAAATCAGAAGCGATAAAAGGGGACAGTTTGGTTTCTTTTAAAACCTCATTAGAATTCTTGCCTCTCCTGGCTCATTTTGTACCAACATGGTGATCTGAAAAGAAAGTGAAAGCAAGGAAGGCACCTCCATGGAGACGGGGGGGGGGAGGGGGGCTCTCAGTACCTGCCGGGGTTTTCCCCTCATGGTCACATTTCTTTTCCTTTCACATTGCATGTTTACAGACTAAAGAGAAATCCCCCTCCCACACACACAACACCCCCCAACCCAAACAACATGCATAATATTTGCACACCACAGAAACAACATCCCAATTATGCAGGTTTTTTGTATATGCACACACCTGCCTATCACCCATCGTGCCTTTCAAATATTAATTACAGGCCATCAATTATGATACCTCTTGGTGCTGAAAGGTTTTCATTATCAACACCGATTGGAAATGTCAGTTCAAAAGTATTATCAGCACTTTGATTTTATTTCTAGGAGTCAAGCCCTAACGATGATTGCCTTCCTCTTAAAGAGAAGAAAAAGAGGCAGAGGCAGCTATGGATCTGCAATTTGGAGTATATTGCCAGTTCTGCAGCAAATCTGAAATAGTGCCTAATCTCAGCTGATGAGCATAGCAAGGAGTCACCAGTGGGGAGCTGGACCTGATTCCAGAATTAGGTTAGGAAAGCAGGGAAGAAGCCCAACCTAGCAGAGGAAGACCGCTCTTTGGGAAATAATCAAAGGAGGGAAAGAAAGGCAGCTCTAGCAGTACGGAGCCTTTGGTGATGAGCAGGGATGCCGCAGAATATTTCAGCTCTGCAGGAGACTTGAGTGGAATCCCTGGCCTTGGCTAGAAGCTCAGCCTGGGAAATTCACTAGGCAAGACCTGCCCCAGACCAACACGCTGTCATTCTTCACAGCAAACACATCAAAGCTTCCACTTCAGACCTCTATTGACCTTAACCTGGTGACAATCTGGCCGGGGAGCACATTTGTCTGTCGAACCCAAGAGTAGATTTTCACTTCCATGGTTTCTCCCCACATCCCACCCCAGTTTTGCTTCATGATTTTTAAGCTGCTGAGCAAGATCATTCTGACCTGTCCAATTCCCATCTCCCATTTCTGGCCAGTTTCTCTGACGTTGTATGAGAATGTGTGTTACGTTTGCCAATAATCACAACCGAGTCACTTGGATTTGTTGCTAATTCCAATCATCGATCTGATGGGGAAACGTGAAAGTGGGCCACTTTGGCCAACTTCTCACCAGGAGGATTTTGAACATGAGAGCTAATGAGACAAACCTTTCCTCAATCATCAGGCACAGCTGCCTTCCTGAGCCAGTTCCTCCACCACCACCTGCTTCTGCTTAGCTATCCTGGGCCTGGACAGGCTGCGGTTGCAATATTTAATCTTATTCACTGATGAAACTTCATTTCCAAAATGCCCATTGCCCAGTTCTGGGAGAGGGAGAAGACACCCAAAATAACTAATAAAGGTCCAGAACTTCCCTTGCTCAAAACAGTTTACATAAGAGGTACACACACACACACACACACACCAAAACCCAATTCTTTTCTTTTTGTAATTGATCATTTAATTTTCAAGATGAAAGTCTCAGTGTGAGAAACATTCGGGAGCATTTTTTCACAGTTCTCTGTGGAAATGCTGCCACCACACTGCTCAGGGAGGAAACTGCACCCGCTGCTGGTCCAAAGGCTTGTGAAGAAGTCATGCATCACCGGAGGCTGCCAAGATGCACCGTACATCATTTTGCTACACCTGGGGTGATGAATGAGAGGCACAAAGCAGATCCTGGGAAGTGGTTTGTTTTTTTTAATGGAACAACTATCCCATTTTGCTACAACTGGACCAGGAACATTCCAGATGTGAAGCATCTCTAGCTCCCATTAAGAGCAGCACAAACACACTGTAGGTCATTTTGCTAGCCCTGAATGTGAGAATGAGATAGTGAACACCCAGGAAATCCTGCAAAGCAGAGAGTTCTGAAAACCAGCTGTTCTGGACTACGTCTAGACCAGAAAGGCAGAGCACCACATGTGAGATTCAGAGTGGGCATGTCACAATTCCTGGTTGTCCATGGTAGAGAAATAAGCCCTCAACCTGTTTAAAAATAACACATACCATTGCAAATAAAGGTCCCACAACTTCTGGTTTAGCTTTGTGGCATGGTGAACTCAAACAGAAGCAGCAAGGAGGCAAGTGCTGTGCTGTTGCCTCTTCCAAATCTGGCATCCGACCTGTGTTTCTGCTCCAGAGAATCATGTTTTGCATTCCTGTGTAGGAAAGTCCATGATAAAAGGCCAGGAACTGGATGCTGCACTTTCAGTAGGGATGTAAGAAGGCCGTGATTTCTGTCTTGTCCTGCTTTTATCAGACGCTGTTCCTGTTCCACTCCAGTGTGGCTTCTGCTGAAACCTGCATCATTCGTCTCACTATCCACTCTGGCTGAAATAAACATACTTAATTATGTACTATAATCAATTTCAGTGCATTGCAATGGAAGGGAAGCATCAAAAACAATGCAGAAAATAACTTAATTATTTACATAGCGTTTGGAGACTAAATAAAGGAATTATACTGCTTGCATTCTCTTGCACGATTTCTGTTCTTGGCTTCTGACAAACATGTGAATTTCAGCTCAGCTCCTGTTTCTGATGGAATTTCCCAACATCTATAGTTTTCAGAAAGATAAGCATACGTTCATAAATACCGTCCCAGTTTGGAAGCATGTTCTCCTTGACAGAAGAGGCAAGCAACTATTTCCTTCCTTCCTACTTGTATAACAGGGGCAAAAATAGGCTTTATTTCACCTGGGTCAAAGACCCAGGTTGGTACACCCACCCCATGCACATTTGCAAATGCACACAGAGGCTGGGAGCTTCAATGGCGCTCCTCTGGAAGCTTCACCTGGGGCAAAAAACCCCGGCTCCCCCAGCCCCCCAGTAGCTACGGCTCTGTGTATGAAATATCACAAGGTGATATACAGATTTAAAAACCCAGTTTTACAATACAAACACATCAGTAAGAGCTTTGAAAGTCCAAGCCTAGATAAAAGTTCAATTCCTTTTGGATAGACATATATTTGGTGAGAGTCAGGCATCCTCATTTTAATTTGGAAGCACCATTTGGATCAGAAAACCTTCCCAGCCACTCTCTAGAAGCAAACAGCACACACACACACCCCGACACACCGCTATTACTTCCTGTTTCTACTGTATAATTTTTAATTCCTCCCCAGTCTCTCCGGGATTTGAAATTGTTTTTATATAGGAAGTTATATAATACATAATAATTATATAACACATTATATATGAAATTATATATAATACAGAAACATCAACAATTTAAACATATGTATATTTGTGTGTGTGTGTGTGTGTGTGTGTGTGTGTGTGTTTTTATTAAATCACTTTGAGATGTTTTACAGGAAGTGATTCATAAATGGAATTAAATAAACAACAGAAATCAAGTGTAACATTAGTCGTAGTGTTCAATATTAATGGGATCTTTGTGTTTATGTGCTCAGGTGGTCTTAGCACAGCCTTGAACCCCTTCCCAGATGATTCATACTGAGGTTTAGTTTTATTATGCCTAAGTGGAAAGGTGCTGAATTATGATCAACTGACCAGGTTTCATTTCTTTGTAAAATTCACTCCCCAAAAATCCTGAACTGCATTATTCCAGTTTACACATCTCCCTCTTCTCCAGTGAAGCTAATTTGTAAATAAAATTATTCAATAATAGAGATAGCTTACATTTGAATCCAGCCTTCAGGGTGCTTTGGACTATCGCTCCCATCAGTCCCTGCCTGGGAATTATAGTGCAAATCATCTGGAGGGCACCAGGTTGAAAAAGGCTGGTGTATGTATTTAGAATGGTGCAACTTAGAATTAGGTACCCTTAGAAATGCTTTAGGATCTGTCATGAAAGAAAGTTGAAGAAACTGAGCTATTTTCAGCACTACAAAGCATTAAAGAGAAAGACCTTCTCTCAGGGGATTTTATTATTGCCTTTTTGCTTTTAATTACTCTAAATAGCGCTTGTCCCATTTCTTTGTCTTTTTGCCAAGTTCTGACGGAAGAACCACTGACTGGTTAAATTAGCAGGGAATGGGGGCTTCACTGCCTAATTTTAATATAACTATCACTATATATAGTTTTTGCTTATATTACATATATTTAAAGCTGGGAGTCATCCCTGCAAAGTAGAAAAGAATGTTAAGAACACAGGATCCCTACCCGTCAGCCAAACACTGAGGGATGCTTGCAGACAGAGGTTCTGGAAGTGTAAAATATTCTCAAGCAGCTTCCCTCCACCCCAACATCCAAAAGCTCTAGTGGTGTGGCAAGCGTAGCTTGTACACTGATGTGGGTGCCATCCACCACTAGGAGGCACCACTTCTTTAAGTCACTTCCTGTCCCACTTCCTGTATTGGCTGTCTAGTAGATAGAGAAAGTCCTAAATGGAAACAGCTGCCCACATGTGCAGTCCCTTTTCTAAGGGAAACGTTCTCGGAATGCACTAAATTATAGCCAGTCATCAGAGCCAATGATACATTAAGGCTTTGGAAAGAAGAAAAATTAAAAGCCTACTTTATATGTGTTTTCTAATCAGATTCTCCTCTTTTACAAGATAATGTGATCTCTCTCCCTGCCCTCGACTCTTTCTGCATCAATTATTTGTGTGTGTCACATTCATTTTGTGACCCAATGCTTCTACCCAAATAGAAAGAGTCCAACTGTAAAATGTCCACAATGGTTTTAAGAGATGTTTAATAGGCTGCATTAACAATGAGAACCCTTCCTTCAGATATTTGTATCGCTCAGGTGCAATCCGGATTTCCCTCATTTATAAATGAGATGCTTCCTGCCCTTGGAGGCCCGACTAAGTGAAGGCCCTCGCGGCTAATGGGCCTCTCCAAAGTGCTTCCGAGGACAAGGAGAGACACGGGTGGATCCCCCAATGCAATATGCATGAGCGAAGTAGATGCATAATGAGGAGCCCTCTTAAATCCAGGAGCCAAGCCCTGCCTGTTTAATAAATCTCACCAGCCCTCCACTATTAGACAGGGGATTAAAACTAATCTATCAATCCCAAAACCAAGCATAGAGTGGATTAAAATGCAAAACATACGAGAGTATGAAGACGCCTAATGCTAAATAACAAACATTTCAATCACAGAAATCATTTTTATCTTCTTGTTTATGCTAAGTAGATACTATTAGACTTAATGTCTGTATTAACACAAGTGGGGGAAAGAAGCAGTTTTAAGGAGACCAAAATACTTGACTGATGCTGCCTGGGTTAGGGATCTCAAGCAGAAGCAGCTCTAGCTCAGAAGGGAAGGAATGTGCCTGCTCCTCCACGGTGCTCAGAATCATTGTTTACTCCTTCAGCTCAGCTGCACTTGCCCTTCCTCCATTTTGTTTGTTTTAACTTGCTGCCCTGCACCCCCACAGAGCCTTAACAAAGAAAACCAGACTGAAGTCAGGAGATGCCAACTTAACATTTGTGGAGGTTTGACCCCATCCTGGGACTGTTATGGGCAGGATTCCTGCATCCCATGGGTTGGACTAGATGACCCTTGGTGTACCTTCCAGCACTACAATTATATGATTCTTTGGTTGCAATATTTGAGCACCTTAAGATCTTTGTTGTCACATGGGTCACATGGCACAGATCCTTAAATTTGGCTTGTCAGCAGAGAACATCCTTTTCAGAAGATGCAATAAATGGAATTGTGGTGATAGGGGAGTGTGGCTCATGAAGCAGAATGGCTAAGTGACACTATCACAGCCCAGTTCTCCTTGTCAAGGCCAGTCCCATGCCTTTACGGTAGCTATAATGCTTCGCTATCCAAATGGCATCTTGGGTGCCACTGGCTTCCCATGCAGCTCTGCCCAACTGCACGGTAAACCTCCTTGCCAGTTCTGCATGCCCCACCTCTGATTCTGCTATGGAGATCTTTACTGCGTAATCAGGTGAAAAAATTGGTGGCGACAGAATAACTTTTGTTTGCTTTCAAACAATGGGAATCAAATAAAAGGGAAGGTCATTGTTAGTTTTGAGCTGCTTATTTGGGTGTATGCATTTTATACGGAATATATATATGTGTGTGTGTGCGTGCTCTTTAGCATACCAGATTGCTCTTCATACACAATGGACTGCCTACCGGAAAAATATGGTTTATAGGCCAAATGAGTTCTGAGGGAAATTGCGGCTTCTGCATGTTCTATATTATTCATTGCAAAGCCATGATTGACAAGACCTCTTGGAGGCTTCTTAGACTGTGTTTCTTGCATGGCAGGGGGAGGGTGACCTCTCTCCACCTTTCCTTTCTACTTTGCCACTTTGCCACTGTCGCACAATGAGTGCTGGCAATTCTTTAGGATGCCACACAAACCACCATTATTCTGAGACATCCTGGCTTCGGGGCCAAAACTAAGAACAGTATGTTGAGTGCCAACGGAGCCGAGAACCTCCATCACAAATGGGTGCTTTTCCGCACTGCCCTAGACCAAGCCTGAGTGATAGTACAGTGCCTAGTCTGTCCCCTGCGTTTTAATGTCACTGAGCTGAGGACAAAGGGGGGCTAATGCAACCCCGCCATGTTGTTCAGAGATCAGAAGGAGAAGTGTGCAGAGGTTTATAAGATTAATTCTTATCTCCCTGGGCACTGGGTCAAGGCAAGTCAGAATTGTCACTCAACCAACTCTGTGGATAATCTGCTTTTATTATTTGCAATCACACTAAGTGTCTGCCAGCCATACTATGCAGACTAACTTATTGGGGGAAATTATGTGCAGGGCTTGATTGGGGAAGAGATTGAAATATAAATCTGGCTGGGGGGTGGGGGTGGGGGGAAGCATCCCTGCAGATTTTGCATCTCTTCTCACTGCACAGAAGCCTTCCCTATCCAGGTGCAGCTGAGGAAGTGTTTCAAAAGGAGGTAAAGTAGCCAGCATCCTATGTTGTTCAGCTCTGAATGCCAATGAAGAGTCTGGCATTCTGCTTGGAACATAGCCTCTGTTAGGTCAAATTTTTTGCTTTCGAGCCTCTGACGAAAGGTTGCTTCATTTTGGGAACAGGAGGGTTTGTGATTACTGGACAGACACAACCTCCAAAACTGCCTCCTGGATTGCAGAATCCACTCTCACCTCTCTTCCAGTGACGGATAACATGGCAGGAGATTTTGCTTGCCTTGATTAATTTCAGAGTATCTCAGAGTATCTCAGAGAAGCTGCATAATCTCTAAAATAGCATAGGAAAGGACTAGGAGAGAGGGCTGGTAATAAGAGCAGGCTGTAATGGAGAAGAGGCTTCTCTGCCGATGACAGAGCAGCCCCCAAATGAGGCTTCCACGGAGCACAAAAGGGGGCTTCTTCTTTCGCATGGTGCTTATTTGTCTTATGGGAGTTTGAGGCGCACACAAGAAAACCTTCCTAATGGGCAGAGAAACAGGAAAAGGGAAATTCTCGGTTCTCCCAGATCACAATGGCTTTTTATTTATACAAGCTCTGAATATGGAGGAGGCTGAAATTTACGATGGTGCTTGGACAGACGAGAATGGCAAATGATGGATGAGGAGATTCTCTTATTAAAGTGTCAAAAATCCTTCTCTAAATATCAAAGGGGCTCCATCTAATGTATGAAATTCACACCAGCCAAGAACACGAGGTGTTCCTTTGTCGTGGACAAAAAATTTAGAAGACAACTTTTTTTTTAATTCCAGAAAATATAATTTGCTTTCATATGATATCATGGCCTTATATTCTCATGCACGACATCTCTGTGTGAAATAAGGATTTGTGAAATCAACAACAAAATGCACACATGCACGGACGAAATGCACTCAGTGCCAGCCAGAATGACAAAACTGTTCCATTTAAAATCAGATCCAACATTCCTCATGCTGTACATTCTCCCCCGAGTGCTTTGCTCCCCAAGACAGGCACAGGGTCTTTGTTTCCTGCCTTACTGACAAAAAGAGAGCTCAGCCCTCCCACCCTCCAAGCCTCCTGCTTTTGCAGGCTGGTGGGAACAGACCTGCAGCACCCACTAGTGGCTTCCTCTCTGGAGCAACCACAACCTTACCAGAGAGCCAGAGAGGCATGCGGGACTCTTAAGCCTGTAACTGGCTTGTGGGGAGAGCGATGTTTGGAGTGTTTGGTCTAGCGCTGCCATACGTCCAGGTTTTTCTGGACATTACTGGGATTTCAAAGGCAGAATTGACGTCTGGGGGGAATTTCCGAAAGGCGGTGCTTTGTCTTGAATCTTAGGCAAGTCAACTGAAAAACTGTGGGTTTTTTGGCTCAACAACTTTGGGGGTTGTCTAAAATAAATTCAACAATTTCCAGGGTGCCCTGGTTTTTACTTTTTGAAATATGGCAACCCTAGTTTGGTTCCCCTGATGAGCTTCTTGGACCTGCCAGTTCCAAGGCTCCTTTTCTTGCTTGAGCTCACAATATAGAAGAGTTTGGCAATGGTAACTAGAGGAGGCCCAATCCGTCAACTTGGGTCCAATTCACTGGTGCCCCAGAACAATGACTGAGCCCTGGGGAGCTCTTCTTCTTGTACAGCATCACGCAGCTTCCTCAAGTGAAGGCCCACAGGTGATGGGTGGGTCTGTGAAAGGCATTCCGCCTGAGTTCTCCTGTTAGAGAAGGCAAAACCAGGCTAGTCAGAAAAGCAACTGGACCTGCTTCTTGTGGCCCAAACTGCAGCTCATAGACTTTGAGAATTGTTCAAATAAAAATCTCTCCCTTTTACTGCAAAAACTCCCTGCTCAAAATCTCAGAAATTAAACATGTTATTGCACCTAGCATTGTGTCATGCTGTTGATAATATGAAATTTAATAAGTACCAATCCAAAATAACTCATTCAGTATTTCACTCTCCTGGGAGAATCATAACTTACCTTGATCTCAGAAACGGAGATAAATGTATTATTCAACTTATCTGTTACACTTTGCTTCTTGATACCTGTCCTACCATTTTATATGATCCCATATACCTCTCGTCTGTCCACAAAGATAAAGTACTAGTGATAAAAATCCAGAAGGTGGGCTGAGTTATTCTGTTGCAGTAGAAATAAGAAAGGGTCCAGTGGAGAAGGAGGAAGAGGAAGAGGAAGAGGCGCCTTAGAGACCAGCAGTGAATCTTAACATCTGCAGTGGCAAAGTGTTGTGTCATGTGGCCTGTTCATGTGGTGATGTGATCTTGGTGTACACCCACCACCACATCACTGGTGTGCAAGTACAGATATACCCCATCCCCATTGCCAGGACCACTGGCATAGCATGTGGGGCACGGAGTGACTGCCCCGGGCTCAAAATTGTTAGGGGCTAAATTTTTCAACACTTCCTTTGCTGGGCTCCAGTGAAAACGGCTTCTCCATGTGAACCAGGAAGTGACCTTTCCGAACAATGGAATAACCCTTCTTTTCTTAACTCTGTGGCTGCAATCTCCTGGGTGACACAGTTAGGCAGTTGAATGTGCATGTGTACTCCGTCTGTTTCCGTCCCTCCCACACCCCCTCTGCACAGCCCCAGGAGCTGGCAACCCATGCTACGCAACTGCCCAGGACCACCACTATCTGGTTTCAAATGGATACACTGTAGTTCTCTTTTTGGAATGAAACCAATTTCTCAAAAAGCACATTTGAGGGGCAAAAATATGTAATAGATCTGGATTGTGTATGAACTATGTAGAAAAAAAGCAACCATGTTTTCCATCTCCATTTATTCTGGACAGAGGCGCCAGCTTCTCATGATGATTGAGGGGGGCCGGTGTGATGTCCTGACATTGTGCGCATGATGTCACAAGGAGCCAGGAGACGGAGTCAAACACCCCTCAAAAAATATTGGGGGGAAGTGATTTGGCCCCTAGGAGCTGGCATTTATGATTCTGGAATAAAATGCTGTGTGGACACAGCCTATTTTATCTTCCTTGGACAAGCCTGTGTCAATTACTTTGTCCACTGGGGTGTCCAAAGCTCTCAGAAGTAAACAGAAAATTGCCATCCATTTGTGCCTGGCATTGGAATTCTCTCCACTTTCTTGACTTAACTGTGCATCAAAAAGAAACAGTTTCCCTGCCATGGGATTCAGGAAGCAAATCACAGGTTGCCTTTTATTGCTGTTACCCACTTGAAAATGTCACGCTCACACATTCACAATTCTGTATTTCACTGCTTACTGGAAAATCACACATTTGTCTCTTTCAAACAAAAGGAAGTCAGAACAAAGAGATTCTGTTGATTGAGTAGCGATGGGAGAGGAGGAGGAAATGTTCATACCCACCTTTCCTACACACATATGCTGATTTTTTAAAAAAGGGGAGAGGAAACTCAATAGTCATGGAAGGAAGGATGCCACAGCATGGTCAACAAAACAGCAAGAAGGCACACTGCACAAATATGAGTATTTAAGGAGAGACAAAATTTGATTCTGTACAGCCAGATGACAGACCTGAGCACTATTTGGGGCAGGTTACAGGATGAGGCAAAAATGCTTAGGCCCTTGAAAAGCAAAACTGGTGATTTGGTGCTCACCCATTCTCTTTATGGTGATGGGTCCCCCCCCCCCCGCCCTGAAGCATAAGATTGAAAGCCATGAAAGGCTGGGGCCGTTAAAGGCTGGTGAAATGAGCAAAGAGGCACATTTAGCGATCTCCCTCCCAAGCAAATGAATCACACCCAAGCCCGTCAAGGCAGTGTCACAGTTGTTAACGGGGGCAACTCATCCTGATGCCGTGCAGGCCCCGAAAAGGCAGAGAAATAATTCTCCCCAACTATTACTGTTTCTCTGAAGAGGCATAAACTACACAAAAGGCTCTCAAAGTGTAGGAAAACAAGTATATAATTACATAATTATGCAGATACGCTGCCATTTTTCTTTCATGTTAGCCTTTATATCTTTAAAAAGCAACAGGACAGAGCTGTGCTAGAAAGCAATAAAGCAGGGGGTAATTTAATACCAAATTACAGCCATATTGAAAAGTTTACATGAAGTTGAGAGCAGACAGAGGTCAGGTTTTCAACAGGACTGTCTTTAATTGTGGCCATCAGTTTTGGCAATCCAGATCTTGGGATCAAAGACAGATGTAATATGTTTCCTCAACACTGAATAGTGAAAACAGGCGGCAGGGCTGGCACCATCTCACACCACAAAGTCATAAACTTGATTCTTTGAAAGGAACTCTGAGTCTTGCACCAGCCTAATTGCAACCAACCGGGAGGCATTTAGGAAAGCTGCCAATCCTTATCGGACGCTGGCCATTTTCTTGGCCACTAATTTTCATGCAGTGCCTAGGTGGAAACCTACAAACGCATTCAATTGCACCATATCGCTCTCTGCGACCGTGTGAACAGCCCTCCCACCCCTCCTTCCTGAAGAAGAGATGCAACCTGTGACACTTTGGTCCCCAGCCCCTTTACATCCGATAAGAAGTCAATTATCAGTGATTCCGACAAAAAATAAGTTTGCTAGATCTGCTGATCGATTCTGCAAATGAAACCATTTCATCTTGGCCAGAAGAACGTAAGTGGCCGAGAAGGCAGGCAGCGAAGGGGCTCTTTGGTTGCTGCAGCCCCTGTGTGTACACAGATGACTGAGCCTTCTTGCATCAGGAGGCAGCCAGAGAGAATCCATCTCTTTCACGCAACCAAATACTAAATAAAAAACACATTTTGCCTCTTATTAAACCTCTCCTGTAAGTGGTTCCAGGTCCATACTCTTAAAAGAGGGGAGCCCAGGGGAGCCTTTGGGAATTTCTCAGGAGTGACTGGAGATGAGGCACAGGCAGGGAACCTGCACTGCTTTAATTTTGCTTCTAAAACACAGAAGGAATAACATTTTAAGTCATTAGCATTTTCTTTAAGTGGCCCTCTATTCAGCAGAGCCTCTCCTCTCTCTGTTCTTACAAACACACACACACACACACAGCCCCAAATTCTCTTAGGAGAATTCCGACTGGAATTTCATTGGAAGTGCCTGGACCCAGAAAAATGTTTTTTTTTAAATAATAATAATTAAAAAATCTAACCTCCACCCAGAGGACTCTGTGACTAAATCCATAGAGAGAACTGCTTTCAAAGACTTTAAGAATATGGGTCCACTGGCAAATGGACCTGAAAGGCAACATCAGCCTGTGGAGATGCTCTTGCAACAGCCTCCAACAGTCTCATGTCACACTTTGTCACCTTTGCACAACCTAATGCATAACTAGAATGCAAAACTTTTAGAGGAGGAGGAGAGGAAGAAGGAAAGCATTTTTATAAAGGAACAAAATAAAGTATTAAGGAGCAAGAAGGTAGGAAAAGCTAATGTGGAACTCCTGTGGTGGGGAGGGGGAGGCAAAAATGATTCTTCCCATCATTAAAAAAATGGCCGCTGTGCCATGTGACATGGATGTGAGCCACTTCTGGCCCCCCTGAAGCAGAGCCCCAATGCCTCCCCTGCAGAAAAGCCTCGGCTTATAAAAATTTCACTGCACCATTCCTGCCTCACATCACTTCTGGACAGCAGCACCAGCCCTGGTGACATGGCCAAAGCAAATATAAAGATGGAGGGTTCAGAAAAAAGGGCACACCTTCTGCTACAGATTGGGAAATTGTATCAGAAGTGGGAGTTATTGTCATGATCACTCAGCTCCTGGCAGTAGGCAACCTCTAGCACATGATAGCTCCAAAACTGAAGTGTATCCACATTCTGGAACAAAGGGAGACATCCTGATATCTAGGCCCCAGTGAAACGCACCAGAGTGGCATAGGAGGCTCTCTGGGTGGATGGTGTCCATGATGACATTAGTGCTACCTGTGACATCCTACAAGAGAAGATCCTCAGCAAAGAGCCACACGAGGAACTTGCTGCCAAGCATTCACAAGGCAGTTGTTACAGCTTAGGCAAAATTCGTAGGAACAAGAGCCCACATTCCGCTTCTTACAAACTTGACTTTCTCCCAGGCCAATCAAATTCCAGGCACTCTGCACTCCAGGCTCTTACTATTGGAGTTCATATCAGTTTACTTGAAACAGGAATTTAAAAAATATATCTCATTTAGAAACAAACATTTCCAACTTTTCCACTCTCTCATAAATGGCGCAGCTGAACTTGTGAGCACAAGACACACACAGGCCCACATAATTCCTGGGACATGGGCATCATCCTGTCCATTTATTTCACAATGATAATCACGTTTGGGGGTGGTAGAACTTGTAAGGCAAAACGGAAGATTTAAAACAGCTGCTTACAAAAACTCATAGTCCCTTTTCTTGATCAATCAGATCATGGATTTGGACTCTGCATCCATAGCTCTTATGGTGCCGATTGCAGAATCTGTGGAAGTTTTGTGGCATCTCCAAGATTAGCTTGGCCAAGGATCATCAAGAGAAGTTTTGTTTCACAACCCAAGAATTAGGAGGAAATGTCCTTACAATTGCAGCAGTCCCATATTCTATCACCGAGAGTCCTTTCTTCCCAAAGAAAGCAGTAGCTGTTTGCCTTCCACGGCAGGATCATGGCCAGGGTGTGGCAGCCCTGCTTGTTCTGACCCCAGGTTTCTGGGCTGAATTTGGCCCAACAGGGAAAGGAACGTTATCAAGCCATGGGGTTTCAGATGGCTTTCTCTTCAAAAACTGACTTTACCTCCCAAATTAAATTTTTCAGCAATATTCATTACCCCTTTTGAAGAATGCTAAGCTGCAGCGCTGTGTCCACAGTTATTTATTACCTGCCTTGTGGTTTGAACAAATATGATTTTGTTATTCCACACTGTCAAAAGAAAAAGCACATCTGGTTCTGGTTGACAAAATTATGACAGAATTCACTGTATCCTAAAAAGCTGATTGAAAAGTTTGCAGACGATTCCTGGGCCTGGTTGGGGAGGTGGAGATTGAATTTCAACAAAAGACGTGCCAAATATTTTTCTCCCCCCTCTGCTTCCATATCCCAGCGTCTTTCTGATTAGATACTGCAGCCAGGCAGGTATTCCATTCAAAAGGCATCTGTTTCTCTTTAGCGGCTGGCCCTCAACCGCATTTTCTTATGCCGCTACAGCGTGCAAAGAAGACGGGGTTCACTTCAGATGCACACGTTAGGTGATATCACCAGCATCGGCCAGAAGGACGCAATTAAACCCACGTCCAAGCAGCAACACATTAGCAACGCAAGGGCTTCCAACAAGTTTTTCCTCTGTAAACCAGCCGTAACATTGCCATTCCACTTAAAATATCACCACCGCTCCCCATTTTATTAGTTCCTCTGTTCTCCACCCACCCTTCCTGAGTAGGAGATCACTGACAGAAGTCCAGCAATAAGGGGGATAGCACAACAAAGGAGTCGTCTATAAATGCTCGCATGTTGCTAACCAAACACACCATGTGGAGTGTGACTTCTGGGTCGTTTCTACAGTTGCCAACTGCACAAACTCTTTTAAAAAAATGTATTCATTTATTCAAAACCCCAGTCATGTCCCTGGGGCTTTGGGAAGCTTATGCAAGTATTTACAATGTTATGTTCAGCAAAGAGCAAAGGACAGGACTTTCCCCTTCAACAAACCTCTCTGGAAGGGTCCTTTGGCTGCAGCCAGTCACTCAAGGAGCAACCAGCAGTTCTGGTGGACCTTGACCATCCCTTTCAGTTCTGCAGAACGAGGAGCTAAAAACCCTCCCAGCTCAACTACCCCAACCAGGCAACCACCCATTAAAGAGATTTGGCTACTCTGTGTCCTTGATCACATCACCCGTCCATTTTCTTTCTGCTTCTCACATCTCCAATTTCGTTCTCCACATTGACCAGCATTGGCTGAAGCCTTTCTTCCTAAAGTACCTTTCCACAGTTACTACATGATATGTAAGCCAGAACCACCACCCCCCCAAAAAAATCCAGTGATAAGGAAGTGTAAGGGCTGTTTTGGGAAGACATCTGGAAAGGGTCATCTGCACACGCTGGTAGCTCTCTCTGTCTTGGTCCAAGCATGTTGATAAGTTTTCCAATATGGAATCCATTCTTTTCTAACAGGAAGCACATGGAAATTATGTTTCAGACATGGCCAGGAATGGTTCCTTTTTATCTTCAAGAAGATTTGTGACCTGTAGCTTGGGCTACTGTAACATGATTTATTTGAGCCTGCTGTGACGAGCACTCTAGCCAGCCGCTCTTCCAGAATGCAACCCTATCCTGCTCCACCTGCACGTTAATGAGAGCCAGGCTTGGTGCCCCATTCGGCTGCCTGCTGGTTCTTCCTGGATACGCTGGAAGGCCTTCATGTCAAGCCGCTTAGACATAAAGCAGCCTTCCCCAACCTGGGGCCCTCCTGGGACTACAACTCCCATCAGTCCCTGCTGGTACAGTTGTTGCCCAAAACAGCTGGAGGGCAGCAAGCTGGAGAAGGCTGACCTAAAGGATCACATGTGCTGGACATCAGGCACTGTAGGGCAAAACATGGGCTCATGAAACAACTTCTCATCCACAGTCCAATCTTCCTGGCAAGGGAGCTGGAGAGCAGATCACTGCACATTGCACCTGGTTGTATTATTATAGGTGGCGGTGGCAGTATTACTTCAGTTTATTTACCAACTAATACAAAACGTCTTGAGGTGACTTATGTGCACGACCGAAATAAATGAACATCAAATTTAACTATAACCCCCCCCCCCATAACAGGTTTTTATCATGAGAGAATGACGGCCATTTTGGTTGCTGTGATCTCACGCAATGCAGGAATCTCAACTAAAGGATCTTTGACATATTGCCATCCAAGCTCTGCTTAGAAACCTCCAATGAAGGAGAGCCTGCCACCTTCCAAAGGTGTCCATTCCACCGCTGAACAGCTCTTACCGCCAGAAAGTTCTGTTTAGTTAGAATCTTCTTTCTTGTAACTTTGAAGTTACTGGTTCGGGTCCTGGCCTCCGGAGCAGGAGAAAACAAGCATGATGCAGCCCAGCCGCTGGTGTGCAGAGTTACGGCAGCAACAGCAGGCAACAGAGGGGACTCCACAGAGCGGCAGGCGCAGCAGCAGCAGCAGCAGCAGGCCCTGGAGGGTCTCCGCCTGGCATCCCCCAGACTTACTCCAGAAGAGCCGGCAAATCTCAAAAGCCTCCTGCAAAGTTCTTAGGTCTGTGAATGAAAAGAGCTCCTGTAAGTACTAAAGTGGTTAACGATAAAAAGAATTGATTTCCTGCCTGCAGTGAGCTCCCTCGGCTCGGAGGGCTGAACGAAACCAGCGACGGACCCCAGAAATACAGCAAAGTGACGAGGGAACAGGAACGAGGCCAGCAGGGTTTCCGCTCCATTGCCATTCAGAGCAGCGGCTGCTACCAGCACAAGCTCATCCCAAAGGCCTCCCTAGCCTGTGTCCCAGTAGCCCACGATGTCTGCATCCTGTGGCTTCTCCAGCACCATTGGGTGCTGGCCTTGGGGGGGCTCACCCCAGCTGAAGAGATTTTAAGGCTCAGAGAGATCGCCCAGCAAAGCCAGAGTTGTGCTCAGCCTCCATTTCCTCACCTGTAAAATGGGCATGGCAACTTGCACTGCAAATCCAGTTACGGCTGTAAAACATTTTGGAACCTGCTTACTTGATCTAAGTTAGTATTCCACAACCTGGTGCCTTCCAGATGTTTTGAACCACAATGCCCAACAGCCCCAGCCAACATCTGAAAAGCAGTAGGTTGGAGGAGACTGATTTAAATATCACCCCCTTCCTTTTGGCCCAGTTGGGTTCACAAAGCAGCTTACAATTTTGATAAAGCGCAAAGATAAGGAACAAAGGGGAGGGGGACTAAGAGTCAACTAAAATATAGAAACTCAAAGTGACAGACATTTTAAATAGCAGCAGTGTCAACCTATTTCAGCCAGGTGAACCTCATCACCTATATTTGAGGCTGCTGCTCCAGGCTTGGGACAGATGCAGAGCAGAACCACTTGGGGGTGGGGCGTGGAATGTCAGCTGAGCATGGAATTCCTACCCACTGAGATGAATAGTGATATGTAGGCAAAGGATCTTACTGGCTTTGGTGGAGGAGGTCATGACCCGGAGTGGCGGTAGATCATTCATATTTCAAAAGGTGCAATTCACTGAGTCTCTTGTACACTGCTTAGAGGCAAAGAGGTATACGATTTGCCAAAATAAGTAAACAAAGACAGGATGATGAACTAAGGAGAGCTGTGTTGCTGAATCAGGCCAAAGGACCACTTAGTCCAGCAACTTATTTTCACAGTGGCTAACCAGATGCACCTGGGAAGACTACAGGCAGGACAGAGCTCAGCAGTCTTAACAGGACTAGATGAGAAATGAACATTGGCTCTTCCCTTATGAAACCAACATCCTCCAGGAGAGATGGACAACCTGGCCTGTCTTGTCTCACTGCGTGTAACACCTTGGCTTCTGCCAGGCCACTCTTTCCTAACTAAAGCCAAACTATTGGCCATACGCAACAACTTGTCAGCCCGCACAATTTCTCTCCCCCCCCATACCTGTGTAATTTGGCAAGGTTGTTTTCAGTTATAATTTAATTCCTCCTCCTCTTCCAATTTTCTTGTGGCTCCCTTTGCTCTGCTAAAGGGACTAGCAAACATCCGAGTTGCATTAAAAAGGAGGGAACCAGAACTCTCCTCCACACTTCTCTTGTGTTGCAGGTTCATGTCAGGTCTACATCGTATTTAGCAATTTAACAAGTATTGCTTTTGCCCAGAATTGATTTGCACACACATTGAGAAATCAACAATGGGTTGCCCTCCTTATTGTGAAAAAGATAAAGGGCCCTGCTGGATCTCAGGCTTAAAGGCTAATTTGTTTATTGGGAAACAAGCTTTCGAGCTCGAGAGAGTGAGGAAGGCCTGCTAAATCAGAGGCATGACAGGGGCAGCAGGTAGATGTGCCTTGAGGTGTACAGGAGCATAAAAGCCACATTAACAAGGCAAGAGGCAGGGGCAGCAGAAATGCAAAGAACATGTCCTGATCATGGAAGTGTGAGACATAAAAGCAGGGAATAAGGTGTTACTGCATCAAACCATGGCTACAAAACATTGTTGGGCCACTCCAAATGGAAGAGGGTTTTTTCTGGTAATGAGAGCACCATCTATAGTCCTTTAAACCATGAAGCACTGTGTCCAATTTGTTCAAGAATTCCCCTGCCACAGCTGCTTGTTCAAACTCTCTCTTGAATTTTTGCCCACCTATATTAAAGTCTTAAGGTCAGAGACAGAATGTCCTGGAAGACCAATATACTTCACACAGAGACTCCAAGGTTTCCATATGTTTCCATTTTCTAATGTCCAGCTCCTTTATAGTCTTCCATGCTTCCCTGTGCCCATGGGGGAAGGGCATTGATGGCAGCAGGTGGCATATTTGATGGGTTAAGCAGCCTCCAGCTGAAATAAACTTGCGAGTCTTTAAGATGCTCCAGAACTAATTGTGTTGTCACTAAGCCAGCTACACTTCTAGAATTCACCTTAATTATCAGTCTGCCTTTTTGGAACATTATCCTTTTGGGAAAACATATCATTATTCACCTATGTTCATTCTGCACAAAAAAGCAACACCACTCTGTATTTCTTTAGCAGGTTCTGATGAAATCTGCTTAGGCAAATGCCATGGTACAGACCAGAAATCAGATGCGGTGAGGACTATACCATCATGTCATCAGGTGACTTAGATTTATCCAACACACGGGACGTTATAATAATTCTAAGCTGCATTTACATATAAACCATGGTTTATTGAGATACGTACAAGCTGCAGCAAGCATCAGGCTAGCACATTCACCCACCCCCAGAACTTGGGAACTTTTTACTTTCCTTTTTAGAGGAGCATGGGCTCCAGAATCACATGCACTGGGACTGGGTATATCACCAAATACCATCAGTTATGAAGCTGACTTGCTTGAACTTACCACAGTTAGCATAAACCACAACTCAGTTTGTGAACCCACTGGCGGAGGAAGGGGGTGCAGTAGGTGCGGTCCTCCCCGGGTGTCATTGGGGGTGTGTGACATCCCTGCACCACCCCCATGGGATGCTTGTGCCGCCCCCACGGACAGTTTGCCCTGCCCCCAGGTGCATAGCATGTGTGCCACTCTGGGTGCCGGAGCAGCTAGCGCCGCCTCTGTGTGAACCATGCCAGAATCACAATGGCATGGAAATTCACAGTGCAGGAATGCCATCTTCCTGCTTCAGAATGAAGTAAGAAAGATTTAAACAGTCCCCAACCAAGGCCTTTGAGGTGGGCTAAATGAATGTGCACCAGGTGGGGAGAGGCATTCCCTGCCTGACACATAGGAGACTATGAGCATGTGTCTAGAGAGACCACAGCCCACGTAGAATGGGGGAAACTCCAGATTAGGGATCTGGCCATTTTGGTTCCCTGAGCTTCTCATTTTTCCAATCTTACATTCAGTTCTCTACATTTCCACATCAGTTTGTGGTTTTTTAATTTAAAAAACCCTCCTCCCAAAAATTATCAGCATTCTAGTGTGAATTTTTCCTAATACACACATTTTTATATGCAATTTTGCCTAATATGCTCATTTTTGCAAAGCAATTTCCCCCAATATAGTACATTTTTGTATGTTTTCATTAATACATTCATTTTGATGCATGTCACATAAGAATATGCATTTTTATACATTTTACTTGGCTAGAGAACTGCATTGCGAAATGCAGAGAAGTGTGAAATTCAATGGAATTTTGTGTTTCAGTTTGTTCCTTCTTTCAGAAAGTTATCTAGGTTCACCTCTAAATATGAACCCAGTCACATTTCTTCCCCATCCCTATGTCTGGAATCCCACAACTTCTCTGTGTTAATTTAGCCCAGAAGGAACTTGCTGAAGGGCTTTAGACAGCATCTTTAAAAAATCTGAATTTCAGCTAAGTTTCCCTGGCATTCCCTTTTGCCATTGCATCATAACTATTGCTCAAGCAGCCTGGATAGGAAAACCTACAGCCTTGTGGGATGTGTTTGTTTGCAAGAAAGAAAAAGAGCTGCCCCATCTCTGCATGCTTTGGGAGCCTGAGTTCTGCTGCAGGGGTGTTCCTGGTCTGCCTTGCTTGCTCCACTGGCAGGTCATTTGCCTTTTTATCAAGCATGTCCTGCACCTTGGGGCGGGGGGGAGCTCAGTTTGCTCTCTCTGGTTGAGCTGATGCTGAGGGCAAAAGGGTGAGCAGAACTCAGGGCTTGCCAGGATCAACCAGAACATTTCCCCCACTCTCTCTCTCTCACAGTCCTCCAACTGCTCCTTGCCTTGGATTGCCACCTTCATAACTCTGACTCAGTGCACCTTTAGGGTAGTTCTGAGCTGGCAATGGTTTAACTTGGTCTAAGGCAGCTGCCAGTGTCCTTAAGATGTGCATTTTATTTTAGCTCTATTCTTCAGGCACCTGAACAAACTTGGAGAACCCAAGACAGCTTGATTTTGTGGGGTTGTTTGTTTCCAGTTATGCAGTTGCAAAAGCGGTGATCCAGCCCCAGTGGCTGCCTTTGGCCTCCTCCTCCTCCCTATGCCTGTGACTCTCCCTGCACCTTTTCCCACACTCCTTCCTGCGCCCTCCAGACATGCCCCAATTCCACATCCAGCCCTGAGGTCAAGGAGGCCACATGATTCTTTCCAGGTGTGTGTTGCTGCTTCATTTACAGCCTCCTTTTTGGTCTCCCTGTGAGAAACTCAAGCCGATGGCCAGCTGCAACCAGCTGGCGGGAGGAGGAGGGAAGGAACATGCGGGGGAAGAAGGAAAAGAAACAAGGACACCCCCCTCTTTTGGCCTCTGCCACATATGGCTCACCTTCTCCAGTTGGGATTGTTTTTCCCCTTGTCCATTTACATACTGTATTCTGTTATCTCACTATTTAGACAATTATTGGGTGAACTATTTGCGCAGACTGTGATCTGCTTAAATTGGGGCCCCTCTGAATCCTTGGCTCAGATTCAGCTCACCCTCCCTTTGCTTCCATGTGTATTCCAGATGGAATTCTGGAACTCAGGTGCTAAATCCACAGAAAGAGCAAAGCAGTCGGGCTGGGTTTACCACCCTAAGCAACATAGCTGTGCTGGATCGGTCCCGAAAGGTCCACATGGCCCTGAGCTATCCTGCTGCCTCCCATGGCCAACTGGGTGCCTCCAGGGAGCCCTCAATGTGGTCAAGATGGGCATCCTGTTCAGCTCTTTGCCTCCCCAGAAAATGGCGTAATTGGCACACTGTCCACTAGTAGCAGCTGTCTATGCTGGTATCTTCCACATTCAGCCCCCCTCCCACCTGGCCTGAGTTTCCCCACCACTCGTGAACAGCTTACCCAGTACATTTTAAGCAGCTCAGAGGATGGGTATAGAACATGAAAGGGAGAAGGAGGGAGGAGGGAGAAGCACTCTGCAGTTTCAGGCAGAATGGACTGAAGTACCTGGGATTCTTACAGCCCCCCCCACTTCTCACTTTCTCTTTCCAGGTCTACTAACGCCAAGGTTCCTTTTTGTCGGCTGTCAAGTATTGTAGCTTGTTGGCAACAGCATTAATATCTCTATCATTTAATTTATTTTATTAATCCCTTTCAAGATTACCATAACCAGCCTCACACTGTAAATAGCAATCATAATGCCATCACATCAGGGTTAATATCAGTGATGCAGGTGAGTATTATGTAAAGCAGAGCCAGTGAGCATCAGGCGTGCAGGGCGGGTGGGGAGGGGGATACAGTCACCCTCCTCCTCCTCACCCTGCAGGGGGAGTTTAAACAAAGGTCTTGTGCAGATTTACAGAACTATGTTATCTCACAGAAGAGGTGAGGATTTAATACCCAAAGCCTCCTCTAAATTCCCTCTAATGCTCTTATTCTCTTTGCTCCATCTCAAAAAGTACAACTAGAGAAAAACAATATTTACATCCTCATGACTTTGATTGCAAGATATTTTAGAGCCAGTGATATATTTATATTTTTTAAAAGCCCATAAAACAAGTTTCTGTAAATCCAGATGATTTAAGGAGCTTTAGACCAGCGTGTCCCAACTGTGGCATCTTCCTTCGAATGTGGTTGGACTCTGGCACCCATCAGCCCAAGGCAACGTGGCCAAGAGTGAGGGATGGTGGAGTTCTGGTCCAGCAACATCTGGAAGGCAGCACTTTGGCCGCTCCTGCTGTTGTCCACAAATCTTGGGAGCACAAGAATCAGTCTGAAGAAGATCCTGGGAAGGGAGCTAGTCGGGCCGAGGTAATGCAATTCCCTTCCCAGTTCCAGGAGCGAGCAGATACTTTGTGTGGGTGAATAGGGCCGTGGCACACCACAGCCAGGGATAGCGGTGGAGGGTTTCTGGCGTGCTCTGAATCAAAGAATTCAGATTTCAAAATGCATAGAAAAAACTGCAGCTGGTGCCCAACACGGTGCCTAGGTTGCTTGTGGGAGGAGACTCCCAGCAGCATATAACACCCTGCTTGCAGGATTTGCACTGTCCGCCCATCTGCTCCCAGACCAAGTTCAAGCTGTTACTACTAACATATAAGGGCTTATCTGCACTTCTGTTTTGCCATGCTCTTTCCAGGCACAGTTCCACACTTAAAGCTCTGGGTTTGAGCACTCTTTTTTTTACTGTGAAAGCTCATTCTTTAAAGCTGAAGAAATACAAACAGCAGTTTGGGTTTTCTGTGGATTGCCATTTGCTCCAATTCAGCTTCAAAGAGCGAGTTTTCATAAGCAAAGCTCCAGAACAAAAAAACAACAACAAAAAAATGGAGAAGGAAAAAGAGGAGCGCTTGGACATGGTGCTTTCAAGCATGGACCACGCATGGAAGGCACAGAGGAAAGGAAAGTGTGGACAAGCCCTAAGACTCTATTCAGCTCAAGACCAAGTTACTTGAGAGGCTGCCTTATCCCTTATATTTCCAGTAGGTCACTGCAGTCTTCAGGAGTTTCTCCTGCAGGTTCCAAAGATCTCAGGAGGCCGCTGTGCAGCAACTCAGGCCAGGGCTTTTAAAAGTGTGTCCGCCCACCCTGTTGAGATACTACAGGCGGGAACGTAACATGGAGGGTGCCAGTGAGCCATGGTCCCAGGCACATTGTTTCTGAGGAGGCACAAAACAGGTGCCCCCAGCATGGCCTGGCCCAGTGCTCCTTTCCACCCACCAAGGGCTGTGTTCGCCAGCCGGGCTCCCCCCTGCGTGAGCAGGCAGGCAGGCAGCTCAGCGCGGCCCCACTTTGCTTCAGTGGGGGTAGAGTCACTCCAGCAGTGAAGGCTAGGCTGACACCTCCCTTTCTGGCACATGTGCCCCTCAGCCCAGAGCATGCATGCCCACTCCGGGTGCCGGCAACTGATGCTACACCACTGACAACTGGTAGACTAAAATACTCAGGAGTCCCACTCGTAAAGAAAAAACTAGTTATTTCATATTCACAAGGTTTGCCTTGGATTCTACGCTACATGACTGGCGCTACCTTCACAGCATCTTCATGCAAATAAGAGCATAAAGAAAGAGAGCTAGCACAAGGAAGGGTGGAGCTTAGGTGTCTTCCCTATCTGTTAGTCTCAACCCTGCCCTCTACGGACGGGAGGCTCACGGAGTTGCTTATACCCAAAATGTTGGGAGCTGCCTTTATTGCATTTTGTACATCACCATGAGGCATGTGTGTGGGGAAGGCAATAAATAAATAAATATTGCAAAACGTATCAGAAAGAAACGGCCTCTTCCTTTTTTAGCATTAATGCACAGAAATAGCCAAGAAGTCTGCTGTGTGAGCATGTGTTCATCAATCTTCATTTCACCCATTGCTTCATAGCTCTAAAACCGTGCAGCTTTCAGCCTACCCGCCCCCAACAGATCCTGGCTAAGTGTTTCGAATAAACAAAGGACATCAGCGGCTTGAGTATTTTTATTTATTCATGTGTTATTTGTATTTATAGCCCCCCAACACACACCACAGTTTGTGCGACCCTCCAGGGATGCTCTTTCCCAGTAAAAGGCAGAGGAAATCATCTCGCCATGGAAGACGGCCCTATGTTGACATGTGGGTGCTGTGCCAGCCCTGCTCCCTGACAAAGGAGCCATGAATGGAATGATTGCCTGGGGGCAAATCTGGTCCTCCGCAAGAGGGTAACTGGGGTGCAATCCTGCCTGCCAGCCAGCCAACCTAGGGGCATGGGATGGTTCTAACATGGACTGAGCCATTTTGGCATAACAGAGCTTTTGCCTCTTGCAGGTTTGCAAACCGAACGGAAAAGCTCTGTTTGCTCCTCGGCTGCGCCTTCTCTTTTCAAATGGTCCTCACCCACTTCTGCTAACCACGCTAGGGGAGCATAGAGAAGCAACATATTCCAAACCAAAAAGAGTTCACTGGAGCATCACTTGCAAAAGTGCTCCTGTGCATCTTCATGTCCACATGGGACAACATGTATGGATTATTGAAGGGGAGGGGGAAATTCAGCAGCAAACTCTCTCTAGATTGGACTTCCTCAGGCTAAAAAGCCATTAGCGAAAGGCCATTAATTGCTGCAGTCCAGAGGATGCGATATGGAGGGCTCTGTGTTTACACATTGGAATTGACTCCTGGAGGCGAAAGAACAGGCTAACAATTCAGCGTCTGCCGAGGATTTGCAAAAGAGTTTTGGGGGAAGGAACACCTTTCAGAGGTTCCCTCCGAAGCCTCCCAGCGCACAGAATCCGAGAGATTGTTCACTAAGGCAGAGAGAGTTGGGTCCTGCAACTGCAAATCGGCCTGCTTGACAGAAGCACCCCCCTCCCTTTGTTATATCTTCCCTCGCCTTCCTCTAAGAATTGAATTAGAGATATAAAAAGGGGGGGGGGATCTCAGGCAGGAATATATTTTCTGCGCCTGGATAAGGGAAAGGATTGGAGGTAATTGCTTGCTTCCCCCCATTGTTCTCAGCTGCCATCCAGAGATTCATAGAGCAGTTGCAAAGCTCGCTCGCCTCTTTCTCCCTCCCTTTCCCCCTAATTCTTAGCCCCCCCTCCAAATCATCAGGCAGACACCCCCAGTCCCCATCTCTCCCCATCCTAGTGCTTATTCCACCCTAGGAAGAAAAAGTAATTCGTCTGCTTTATTTATGATGCAATGAAGGTATGCTGAACACATCAGGCTGGCTTGACACTGGTCAACCTCTCAGTCAGCAAAGGAGGAGGACAGACGGCTTTCAGACGCCAACTAGTGCATAATTTAACCATTTCTCTGCCACTGTGCAACACAAAGCCATTCATCT
This sequence comes from Podarcis pityusensis, assembly GCF_964106645.2. NCBI lineage: Eukaryota > Metazoa > Chordata > Lepidosauria > Squamata > Lacertidae > Podarcis > Podarcis pityusensis. The sequence continues at coordinate 47,540,083 of NC_138033.1, read as the reverse complement.
GCAGGGAGGTTGGTTTGCTCGGGTTTTTTTAGTGGTCTTTTCAAGACAAAAAAAAATCTACTTTTGCTACATCCTGCTATAAAGCTGGGGTTTGACATCTTCCCTGTCATTCCTTTATATGATTGCAGGCTGTAATATGTAGAATGGGTGCATGTAGCAATTTCCATTTGCTAAAATATGGTCTGCATTGAGATAGCTAGATGAAAACCTAGCCAAGTCATGCAATAAAGCAAAGACCGCAAATCAGTTCTTCCCCCACCCCCAGAAACCAATTCGAGATGGATTTAGAAGCCAGTTCCCACTGCAGAACCAGGTGTGGCTGACAGGGCTGCCGCTTGAACTAACTTCTCAGGTACATCAAGGTGTTCCCGCCTCCATCCATGTGCCGTCTTCGGCTCTTGAGAAATTGCAAAATTATGATTACGATTCTTATTCAGTGTATTTATATTCCTTCTTACCCCCAAGTCGGTATTCAAGGTGGCTTACAACATTTTTAAAACATCATTTTAATACACAAAGTACTAATAAAAAAGCTAGTTAAAAGCAATAGTTGAAATACAATAAACAACACTGAAACCAGAGTTAAAATACTGCTTGCCCTGACAGTGGCCCAGTGGCCAGCATCGTCTGCCCCTATTTTTCAAAGTCCCGTCTGCTTGCAAGAGGAAAGACAGCAAGAAGGGCACTAGTCTAACCACTCTGGAGAGGGAATTCCACTGCCACCCAAGGGATGGAGAACAACTATGTGAGAATGCCATGGAGAACTCCAGTGGATAGAACAGCAGCAGAAGGACAGAGGGGACTAAAGCAAAAACAAAGGTTTAGAATAAAATAGGAGGAGAAACAGTCAATTCCTTTGCTGCAGAAAAGCTCTTATTTAGAGAGACTACAGTGGTACCTCTGGTTACGTACTTAATTCGTTCCGGAGGTCCATTCTTAACCTGAAACTGTTCTTAACCTGAAGCACCACTTTAGCTAATGGGGCCTCCTGCTGCCGCCGTGCCACCGCCGTGCGATTTCTGTTCTCATCCTGAAGCAAAGTTCTCAACCCAAGGTACTATTTCTGGGTTAGCGGAGTTTATAACCTGAAGTGTATGTAACCCGAGGTACCACTGTAGTTTTAATTGCAAAGGGGCACCCCACGAGGCAAGGGTCCCTCTTCCTCATTCACACAGCTTGAACACAATGCAGACAAAACCATGGATTACCTATGGGCAAATTTGCTAGGTCTTTGTAGTGTCCTGATTCGACTCGGTTCCCATTACATCAGGGGTCAGCAACCTTTTTCAGCCATGGGCCAGTCCACCATCCCTCAGACCATGTGGTGGGCCGGACTATATTTTTTGGGGGAAATGAACGAATTCCTATGCCCCACAAATAACCTAGAGGTGCATTTTAAATAAAAGGACACATTCTACTCATGTAAAAACACGCTGATTCCCGGACTGTCCACAGGCTGGATTTAGAAGGCAATTGGGCCAGATCTGGCCCATGGGCCTTAGTTTGCCTACCCCTGCATTACATCATGCTTGAGTAGCAAACCCATCTCCTCCTGCCAGCCTGTGTGTGGAACAAGGCAGTGGATTTGTGGGTGGGGAGGCAGCCGCTGCCGCTGGACCTTTTGCTTTTAACCACAGCAGTCTTCTGGCCCCACTTTGATGCTCTCTTCTGACCTGGACTGCTTTGCCACCAGGAATTCTCATGCCTGGTTCCAGACATAAAGCGGCGTTTTTGGCTGCAGAACAATTGCATTTTTGATTGAACAGTCAAAACAGTGTTCAGGGTTAGGCCAAAAAGAATCTGCTCTCGTCCCAGGACACCCCGAAGGGCAGCGTTCCCTGTACACAAATGTGTTTGCAAGTCCTATGAAAATACTCAGGTTTTAACAAACTGCAGAAGAGGGCGAGAGGGAGAGAAGGAAGCTTGTGAAATGTAATGTAAAGCACACAGCATGAAACAGAAACAAAGAGCCAGCAAACCAGGGATGGTGATGAATGAGCTTTGCAGCACCTTATTTATTTTTGATATATTTCAGCATTCGCCTTTAATCTTCAAATGAAAGGAAAGGGGCAAAAGGAGGCTAAAAAACTGCACTCTCCATACAGCCGCAATGAATGCAAAATTAAACGGGAAAAGCGGCATAGTAGCAAGCGGAGGGGATTTAGAATTTAGCCGTTCTGAGGATGGAGAGAGAGAGAGAGACCGCAGAGGGTGGGGTGGAGTGGGGGAAAGCAGGTACTAAAAAAACCATTTGTAAGCCCAAACATGCAGCTGAAGGGCCAAAAATGAACCAGAACTTACAAGCATTTAAACAAGACATTTTTATTTATCTTTTAAAATGACTTTCCTAAGAGTCAAAGCATCCACAGTTGAAAGATATATAATTTTAACCTCTGGATGCCTATTAAAATATTTGCTTTCTGTTAATAATAATATTGTTATTTTTGTCAACGACAATAATGGAATAGCAATAACAGCAACAGCATGCAAAAATGAAAACTATTAAACTATCTTCCTCCAAAGTGGAAAAAGATTTAGCTGAGATTTCAGAGTGGCAAATATAAAACGAAACCACATTTTTACATATTGAATTTATAACCTCTTCAAAAATAATAGTAATTAAAGTCCATGTCTAGTTTTTAAAAGCAAATTTCTCCCATGCTTAACAAAAAAATAAAAGTGGCTAATCTGAATGTGGAAATCCTAACGTCAGAAAGGTTTTTCTTTTTTTAAAAAAACAACAACTATTTTTTAATGCAACTATGGGATTATTATAACCACTCAGTTGTTAAACAAAAATTAAACCGCAACCCAGTTGCACGCTTAGTTTCAACCTGGGAGCTGACTGAGGAGCTGCATTACTAACCTGCCAATAAGGCATTAATAACGGAAACAGATGGGGATTTCATTACAATAGTCCCACTGATGTCATTTTGAGTCAGAAGAGGCTACTGATTCTCTCTAACCCTGAAAACTCAAACACTACATAAATTAGCTCTTTCCAAATAATAGAGTATGGAATATTTCTGTAAGTTTCAGAGTTTGGTTATTATATTTTCAAAACAGAAAATCATTCTAAGGGAATCATCTTAGAACAAACTGAAATTTATTTTGAAACCTGATGAGAGTTCTTTACAATAGTTTCTTCAAGCCACAATTCATTTCTCACCATTTTGCTGCTCTTCTCAACATTTTTGAGACTGTTAATACTTAAGGAATATATATATAAATATATAGTTGCAAATACATTTTTAATTTCCAAAATATAACTGAAATTCAGCAGTGAAAAATGCAACAAATGTGTCTTAAAGCAATTAGTAGTCTACCTTTTTTTTTAAAAAAAAAAAGGACTACAATTAATTTAAAAATATAACTAGAACATTTAAAAGGGGAACAAAATATTAATAATAACGTGAGCAGGAATGGACAAATCCGCCCATTTCAGATTCCCTCAGTTTATCGTTTTTCCCCGTCTTAATTTCAAATTGCCCCATTTCCACATCAATTTGCAATTCTTTTTAAGGAAAAAAAAATCATCTTGCAAATTCATCAGGAGTTTAGAATGCATTTTTCCCAAAAATTTGTATGTAATTTTGCCTAATATATACAGTATACATTTTGGCAAGCCACCTCTTCTTATTTAATGCATATTATATGTTATTTCCATGAATATATGCATTCTTATGCACACCTTCCCCAAGGACACAAATTTTTCTGCACAACTTTTGGTTAGGGACTTTGGTAAGTGTGACTTTCCTGTTTTGGTTCACCTATTGTTCCCCAAGTGCAAATTAGGCGGATTCGCATTACCATGTGAGCTAAACTAAGTCTCTCCCTCATCCCTAAATAGTATCATGCCCAAAGGACCCCCAAATCCTGCAGTATCCAGTATGAATTGGTGCAGAACAAACAGAGAGGATGAAGGGCCCTCATTATTTACAATGATAGTTCTTCTTGTTCTAAAAAGGAGCTTCTGTAAACCCTACAGCGCAATGGCATTTTTCCTCTTCCCTACTGAAAGCTTTTGGCTTTGCTCTGTGTGTGTGTGTGTGTGTGTGTGTGTGTGTGTGTGTGTGTGTGTGTGTGTGTGTGTGTGTGTGTGTCCCCTAGAATAGCCTTTGCTGTGGCCTGTCTGGCTCTGTCCAGAGCAAACTAGGAGCCCCAGGGAAGCAAACAGGAGCTGGACTAGCTGAGGATTTCATTGGGATGCCTCAGCTTAGAGCTCAGATTCCAGAGGAGGGACTTTGAAGAAACTGCCCTTCATTTTAACACATTGTGTGTCATCCACAGCAGCGGTCCTTCTTGCGAGAAAGAGCAGTTTTCTTCCGTGGTCGTCATTTAAAAGCATTTTCTTGTCCTGCTCCCCAATATTTATGCCTGTATGTTTAAACATACCCACAGAAACCTTGGGGTTGTTTTTGCATAGCTGTTAAGCAAAAATATTTTATCAACCTGTCTTAACAGTATTGTAAGGCTACATTTAAGCTTATCAGTGTAGTTGTTGTTTTCCCCCCCAGGTTCTGGTGGATGCTGTCTTGGGACATTCCTAATGATCTTACCATTCTGCTTATTCACAGGTAAGTTTACCTCTGATCATGTCTAACAACAACATGGGAAAGCAGAGGGTGTGTGTGTGTGTGTGTGTGTGTGTGTGTGTGTGTATGTTTGTCTCTCTCATTCTCTCTCTCTCTCTCTCTCACACACACACACACACACATCTCCCCCATTCCTACTTTTTAATCACCGGTTATTTCAAATAGCCTAATGCTCTGCTGGGAGGGGTGGTTATACCTTTCATGATTTAATGATTTTTACACATGCATATCCATGTTCCGTTAATTCAAATGCTGCTTTAGGTTCACAAGGAGCTTTGAATTTCTGTTTTGTGGAGAAAGGCTGCCCTCTGCAGGTAAGATTCTGTCTCAGATTGTTCACACCTTAACAAAAACACACACCCACACAACACACACCAGCACGTCTTGTGGAGAGATTAAAGCGCAACACCTTTGGAAAGGATTTGAGCTCCCAGAGAGGCCCTTTGGAATGTGCTCCAGGAAATGCCAGGCGGTGCCCTCAGGACTGGCACTTAGGCACCTGCCGAAGACTCATTTGTTCATCCAGAGTTTCCCCAAGGGGCGATCCAGTTAAGCCGATGATTAATTTGATTCATTCATTTCTAACTTCTAATTTGTTTTTACTGATATAACTTAATTAATGGTTTTATCTTCTTTGCCACCTTGATACACACACACACACGCGCGCAAAAAAAATATCTGGTGGCATAGAAAGATCGGGGGGCGGGGGGAGCAATCAGTAGCAAAGGGAAGCTGCCAAAACTTCATTAAGTTTTCATCCCAAGCTGGCTGGAAACAAAAACAAAACTGCTGCTTTGATTATTTTTAATAGGAAAATGGGGTATAAATATTAAATTAAATTAAATTAAATTAAGAAAGCACTGAGTAGCTGTACGAGTGTCATTTCAGGGCTGCTATGGGAATTCCACAAACCTGCTTCCAGGAGGTGTTCAGCACCCCCAAGTGACCCTGGAACTTAAAGGAGGAGTGGGGGGCAGGGGGGAGCTCAGAGGTGCTTCCTGCCAGGCACCTCAAAACTGAATTTTAGCAGGGAGGAAGCGTTGCTAGTCTCCCCCCTGAGGTTCAACCTCCTTCCACTCCCAGGAGGCCTTCCTTCTGGATTTTGCAAGAGGGCACAATATGGCTAAGCTGGCGCTGTGCCATAAACATCAAAATACCTATCTATCTGGCGTGTTTAGGATAATTTTAAAACAAACAAACGTTTCTCACTGTCCAGTAATAGATTTTCTACTGTCTCTTATTCCCAATATACGATTCTGAAGAGTGGGCTTCTCATGTCCACTGAGTCACTTTTGGGTGTAGCCCTTGAAGTACAAAAGTGCTTGCTTTTAAATCAAGGCTACTGCCAGATTGGAGGCTCAGTACTGGAAAGGAATTGCAAACGGCCTATGAGATTAAATAATAAACAAGACTGCAGGATATTCCATGGACAGGATAAATCTGGATTAAACGAGAATACAGGCTGGCATTTTGATGATGGTGACATCATATGAATACTGCAAAAAATGAAAATAAAAGAGCAAGCGTGAGCAATACCACTCCCATAATAAAAAAACCACCTGTCTGGAAGGACCCTCTTGGATCCCCCCTTCATGGGGAAAGCGGGGGCTGCTTTTAGCATCACCCCAACACTAACTGTTGGGATTGATTGTTGGACTTCTGGCCTCACATGCAAAAAGTAAGCTCTGGCTTTGCTTTTATCCCTCTTTGATTAAAAAGGAACTTGGCATCCATGCTGGGCAGGAAGTTGGGGGAAGATCTCCCTCTTGTTGGCTGCAGACACCATTCCAGTGGAGTCGGGACAGGGGGCAGCAGGGGGTCTCTTCTCCAACCTGCCTTTGTCTTTTCATCCAGGTTCAGAGCTGGCATCCAGCTGCTTTCAAGATGCCTCTGGCCCTCAAAAGCAGCAAACTGATGTGCATCAGGGCAAAAGCTGCACAGAGGAGGAATATGTCACAAAATGAGGATTTACTTGACTTTTCCTTGCCTCGCAAGAGCTGTGGAGTCCCAGTGGTACTTCCTAGGAGAGAATAGCACTGTCCTGACCTCATTTGCCCGTCTCCTTCTTTTGTTCTGCTGAAGAACAGAGCGCTCACTTCCTTCACAACAGACTTTTTTTTCCTGGAGACAGTTTCAAAGCAGCGGGGGATATCATGAAGTGCTCTTGTCCCCCCCCCCCTTTTCTTGCATCAGTCTTATAAATTGCTCTCCCCATTAATTGCTTCCATGGAAACAACATTTGGCTCATTTGGGGGCTCCTGGTTTTTCTTTCCTTTTCTTAAAAAAGGAGTCTTAAAAATATGTGGGAAAGGAGGAAGGGGTCTCCAGCCTTTTCAAAATAGATCTTGTGCAAGCTCTTAACTAAATGCGAACTTAGGCGCTTGTTACGGAAACATGGTTGAACTTTACACACTTTTAATAAAGGAATCAGGAGACATCATTCCATAATGTTTTTTTAAAAAAAAAAATCAGAGGAAAGGGCAAGAACAGATTACGTGGCAGCACATGAAATAATTTCCCAACACCTCCCAGCAAAATGCAGTCAGGAAACCATTGACCAAACATCAGTGTTCAGCACCACAGCCTTAACTAATAATTTAAGCATGAGTAGGTTGTGCAAGCAGCATAGGAACTTCCAGAAAAAGCTCTGTGGCTTCCCAGATCTCCAAGTGTACTTCTCTCTCACAGTCAATGTGAATGTGTGTCTGTCTCATACTCCCCACCCCTTTATATCGCCTGGAGGAATGTCCCCGCCTTTCCACAGCAAAGTCTGCTAAAAGTCTAATGTGCAAGCAGACTTAGGCTATGTACACATTAGCAGCTTGAAACGCAGCGAGGTCGCCTTTCCCTGCACTGTGTTTCAAGCTGCTCTTTTAAGTTGCTGCACACACCAGAGAGGGGGCGGGGATGTCTTCACCTGATGTGCAGTACCTGGCTTGTTTTCCTGCACCAAACTCCAACTCACTGCATGCACTGTTTCTCAAGACACTACAGGATAAGGTATGAGTTGTGACTACTGTCATGTGTACTCAGCTTCAAACATGGGAACACATGGGGAGCTGGAGTAAAGGGTCGCGTGTACACAGCCTCTGCTTGCAATGTGTGTGTGGTTAAATGCCTCCTTCTCAACAGGACTGCTTCTGTAGTGTAAAGCTTCCCCGTGTGTGTGTGTGTGTGTGTGTGTGTGTGTGTGTGTACAGGTACACACTAACACAGAGACACCACAATGCTCTGAACTGGAGGCACTCTCCCAAATGACCCAGGGCACATTGTTGGAGTCAGAGGCCACACACAACCAGCTGTGCTCTGGCCTTCTTTTGTGAAGTCGGATAGACGCTCATTCCTGCCTAGCAGGTGGAGCAACAACATTTGCTTAGGAGGGGGCAGGAGAGTTTTGCTGATGTTCACAATCACACACATGCACACATCAACCTGCACTCTGGCTCTCCCCACCCCATGGTGCTTCCTCAAGTGTCATTGAGGCTGTTTTGTGGTATGTGAGTCCAACTTCACTGCTGGGGATTTGTCAAGGGGCACTTAGGAATGAGTGGCACAACTTTTCTAATGTTTCTAATGTTTCCTGGAAGGTGATGGGGGCTGCCAAAACAAAATATCTCAGCCCCACTACACACACACACACACACACACACACACACACACACACGAGCGGCTCAACTGCTTGTCCCAAAGAAAGCTTCCTGTCCTCTCCCAACTTTTCTTTCTCTCTCTCCCGTTATGAAGCCACCCAATGTAAATTCCAGCTACGGGCCGCATAAGAATGAGTGTTACTTCCCAGAGACCTCCTGCTCAGAAAATTTGGGGGTGGGGGAGAGAGAGAGAAACACAAGCCCATCTTGCCAAGCGAAAACATGATAAAGCAAAGTCCAAAATCTTACACTATCTTTCAAGGTAAGCTGAATTATTGATGGGCAAAGCCTGGCCTAGGAATGGTGGCTATCAATATTTTAATACTTCTGCTGCTAATTTCATTCTCCATATCGCTGTTTGTGAGCTCCGCCAGTGCTTCGAATGCACTGCATGGTGGAGGCTCAAGTCATGGATTTATCTTCTTTCAATTCTCATTTTTCTTCCTTCCGTCCCGCTAAGACCACCTCTTCTCAAGAGCCTTACTGAGACCTGTGCTGGGTCAAGAAAGTCCACAAATGTGGAAGGAGGTTAGTGCCGAGGCCCATTCCACAGGCAGAGCATGGAAGAGATTCAGAACCTGCAGAAGCTGTTCAAGGCAAGCTCCTTTTGGGGGTACAGAAGCAGGGGCACAGCCTGACATCGACACTTGCAGGCCGGCTGGCTTCCCCAGTCAGTCACTGTGTGTTCTGCTGCCCATCCTCCACACACACTCCTTGGGGGTGTGGAAATGCATTGCACAACAATAACATTCAGTAAATCTGAAGGCCTACACAAGAAGCAGAAATGCTTAAGTAAGCCAATATGGATACAATGCACAACTTTCTGAAAGTCTCTGCACATGCGCTTATAACATGGGAAGGGGCTGTAGAGCTGATAGAGTATGCCCAGAAAAACACAACCTGCCAGAGAGGAATGGGTGGCAGTGGGTGCGTAGAGAGACATTTGATTCTGTTCAACAGATAAATAAATAAAGTTAGGGGACACTGCTTTACAAAAATGTCTGTAGTAGGAAAAAATTCATATAAAAATGTGTATAGTAAGAGAAATTCACACAAAAGTGCAGACCAATTTTTTTAAATTGCACACTTATGTGGAAATGTGGAAAACTGAACATGAGGCTGAAAAATTAGGGACAGAGAAACTCCAACATCGAGGGATTCAGGCTTCCCTCCCTGTTTTTTTTTAACTGTTTCAATTGTCATGCTTTTTCAGTGTGTGTTTTATTGTATATTTTAATTAAGGATGTTTTAATGCCCCAATGGAATTGTTACTATGTATCAATTTTGTAGCTCCTAGAAGCCATTTTGGCATATAAGCAGTAATATACATCAATTTGTTTGCAGAAACATTTTCAGGGGGCACTGCCAGTGCTTTACAGAGGCTCCATTCTGATTTGTTGTGTCAGGTGAATGTTATCCCGCACTTTCCTGGGGTGTTTCTCCATCACTTTCTGTATTGTGCAAAGTCCAGTTTGCGGGGGGCGGGAGGGTGACTTCTTTGTGCTCAGGACCTCCAAATCAACTGAGATCGTGTGACCTGCACTTGCCAGTATGTGACTGCATCCCACCTGAAAGCAGCCCCATTGGGAAGCGCCGTGGGAGAATATTGCCCGCAAGCCAAGAAGAATAGGTTCAGAAGGTTTCATCCTCCATAGAAGAATGTCTTGCAAAGCTTTGTAAGTGGCCAGGAACAACTTTGAGGGCAATGGGAGGTGGGCTGGGCTGGGCTCTTCTATTTATTTATTTTTTGCACAGATTCTCTGGAATTCACGAGCAGCTGGATAAGTGTGTCTGGGGGCGGGCAGTTCATTTCCCTTGAATTTGCCTGATTAACTGAAAGAATAGTGTGTCCTTTACTGCTTTATTTACTCTTTATTAGTCTAATGAGGCTGTTTCCTGGGAGCTTAATTACCTCAGTAGAGACAATTCATTTTCCTTTGCCCTTGCATAGCGTAGAAGAGAAAAGGCCCATTAAGCGGGTGGCGGGATGAGGAGAGGGGCCAAGGCAAGGCTTGGGATGCGATGGGGTTTTGTGGAAAGGCACTCAGGGTTGGACACATGAGGCCATAAATTTTAGGCGTTTGAGCAGGACAGCTGAGATGGTGGTGCTTTGGCATCCCAGCATTCCCAGTGGGCCCTTTGTCCCACCTCACCCCCACCCTGCCTGTTCCAGCTGCGCAGCAGAGCAGATTTACTCAGTGAGATAAGAGAAGCACTTACATCTTAATACTTTAAACCAGCTCCTAAGAATCATGAAAGCAGGACAGAACACTACCAAGTGACGCTGCATGAAAATTAAAAGCATATGATTAATGTTACAGAAAATGTGAGGGTCCTCAGCCCTTTGAAACTTTATCTCTTCATCATTTTGCCATTTACAGCTTACTAATGAAATTAGATATGGCACAGAGGTTGGGTGTTTCCCCCACCCCCATGTCTACTGAACATTTTTCAAGAGTTAAATCAACATATTTTCCATTCTTCATTAGGCAGGGTTGGAAAACGTTCCTTTGCTTCTGATGCTACTAAGAAATATTTCTACAGTCTTTCCATCATGTGAATCATCATTTGACACGCTGGCTCTGTCCGTGTGAGCGCTGCAGATGCTACACAGCACAAGGGATTAAGCAATTTCCATCCGCTCAACTGTTCTCTGGTGCAAACCAAACTTTCCGCCTGCAAAATGTTTACTGGGTAGATGCTAGACATCTAGCAATGCTAGACAACTTCTCCCACAAATGCTAGACAACTTCTCCCACAAACACAAAACAAAGTTTAAAATAGGTAAGAGGCCAAACACTGTGGACAGGAGATTAGCCCTTGGCTGTGCTGAGCTGACACAAAGCTCACTTCAGTATCCTTAGGGCTGAAAAAAAATATCTGGGAGTTGTTATATTAATATTTTAAGGCATGTCTATAATGCAAGAAGCTTAACAAAAATAAAAGAATTATAAAATCGGAAGCACATGTAAAACAAAGGAACAAATGGGAAAAACCAAACCAAAAGCTTCCTGCCACCTCCAACACCTTGCCCAACTTTGGAAGCTCTGCTAAGGCTGTCCCCACAAGGGCAACAGGCAGGCACAAACTCTAAAGAGCTCAATTTCCATAATGTCACCCACACCCACACACCCACACCCTTGTGTTTCTGCTTCAATTCCAGCATCAGAGTGGCTGGGTTTTCAAAAGAAGCTTCATAGTTTGGCTGCCACCAGGAGCACTTTTGCAGAATTGGGGGCAGGGGGGTGTTGTAAAATGTATTCCATACAACTGCAGAAACCTTAAGCGTAAGGAACTAAGACTGATACATTTTTATTTATCTTTAACTTATGGTTACAACTCTTCTTTTATAGTACAGAGCAACAGAGGTGGCAGAATCATGAGAGGTGACTGACTTCATGGTTTTTCCCACAACACGATTTTTTACATAGCACACGTTCACATTGTGATTCGCGATGTATCGGTATGTCTAATATTATGAAACCATTACCATGATGTATCGATACATTGCCCAGCTTAAAGTTCAGCTTCACCCCAGGACAATGGGGCCAGATCTCAAAAATGCTCTTGATTTATAGCTCCAACTTCCCAAGCACGGCTGCTGGACCATTGCCCGTCCTTTGTCAAGGGCCTTGCGTGTTGTGAAATTCTTATGCAAGCTCAACTGATATGTGCTGCAGGAGTTGTGCAACCACCAAGGATCATGCCTCTATTCTGAGCCTCTATTCCGAACCCTGAAGGATCGTGCCTCTATTCTGAGCCAGAGGTTCATATATTGAGTGAACCGGCAATGATTCAGTATCTCTCATGCAGCAAGAGGCTAATTGATAGCAGGGAATTTGGGTAACAGTATCTGTTTAATAGGATTCCACTTAGCATCCTGTGTAGGCCACAGACACCTTTTACAGCACTCTCATTTCAATCAATAGGAACTCAGAAGCGTGTTTTCCAATAAATATTGTCTTTTCTAGAAAACAAAAGGAATCGTTTAACATTTGCATTTCTTGCTTTTTTAAAAATAATAATAATAATAATCATGTCACACCAAAGCACTATCCGAGCTATTTATTACTAGATTCCAACCTGCTCTGAAACAATTTGGTTCCAGGGGTGCTGGTGCTGGGGGGAGGGGTTTACATGTGCATAATGGCAGGTTTCAAAACAGATTTTATATCCAGCTTTATCTTCTAATGGAGCCATAGCAGCAGGGGGCAACCTAACTTTAGGAAACCTGCTGAGAAAGCAGCACTGGGGGGCTAAAGCAAAGTGGGAGTTATTTGCTAGTCTGAAAAATCTGCACTTTACCAGAATACAAACTATGGTCAGTGTATGTTGTGGGTGGAAGTGAAGGAGAACAACATGGGAGGGAAAAGGTTCAGAGCAATAAAATGCAGAGATGATGGGTCCACTCTAGGATAAGATAACAGTTTAAAACAATAACACCAAAAGCCTTAATGGAGGCAGAAAGTATTCTGTAAAGGTGTGCGGACTTGCTAGAATTGATTTGATTTTGCTTTTTGTTCTAGCTTTGCCTGCAGACATTTCTAAGCTCAAGTAACTGCACATCTGGGAACAGCAGGTATTTATTGATTTCACTGGGTATGGGAGGGTGCTCAAACTTTTAAATAATAATAATAATAAACCACTGTACTGCTAGAAAATGGCATACAGAATAGGTTCACAAATAAAAGCCAACCCCAAAATAAGAAATATTAAACCAGATTTTAAAAATTACACCTGCCCATAATTAAGATACATAGTAAAACATACAATAGTATATAAGAGGACACTGAGGCTGGTCAGAAGGAAGCATTGTGACTGTTCAAAGATGGAGCAAGCTCTGGTAGAGAAAAATAGCCCCTACCCAAGCAAGGGCAGCAAGTGAATTGGTCTGGGGGCAAAGGACTGGACTTGGGGCAAAGGACTGGGGGCTCATCCGCTCAATAGGAACAAATGTCAGTTCAGGTTTTCTGCAAACTGCCATTTTCTGTGTTTTCACAGGGAAATCTCTGGAGCAAAACCAAAAAAAGGTCACTCAGACAGAGCAGAGGAAAGGTAAGTGTGGATAAGCCCTTAGCCATCTTTCTAAAGCTTAGCTGATATGGATCCAGCCAATGTGTGAAAGGGAGACGCTGTGTACAAACTAATCTACTTGTAGGACAAAAATCAATTCGGAATCATTCATGTTTGTTCCTCAACATGCTGCTTTCAATCAAGACAAATCCTGCTGCCCACAAGGGTGGGTATGGTTACTTGATTAGGTTATCCATGTTTTCTCCTCCCTGCACAGCTCCAGGGGAAGGAAGAAGGACATACATGGTGCTTCCAATCTTGGCATGCTCTCACCCACAAGTTCATTGTGCAAATGTGGACATCCCCCCCCCCCACTCTGCATCACTGGGACCCACTACTATGTGGGGCAATGCAGAATCAATCCTCAACAAGATTTTGTTTTCAGAATGAAACCATTTTCTCATGAATCACTTTTGAGGGGCAAAAACATCCATGGATCTACATTGTGTGTGGACTATATAGAATAAGCAAATACTCAGTCTCCATTGATTCTAGGATAAAAATGTCTCCCCTTCAGACTCTGCCTTGAGCTCCAAGATGAGAGAAAGATGGGGCATGTAAAGGAAATAAAAATAAATGTTTAAAATGCATTTAAAGACAAAAAAACAAACTACCTATGATGGACAAAACTAGGTTGAGAGAGCAAGAGAAGCCTCTGGCAAGATTTTGTTAGGAGATAGCATCATTTTGAACACGGGGCTATGTCAAGGATTGCAACAAGTGAAAGTCTCGGGCCAGGAGAAGCCAGCTCTCCCCCTGGCAGGGCAGTGACATCACCTCCATAAACAGAAAGGGAAAAAGAGATGAGTGAAGAGGCGGCCTCTCTATGTCCAGCAGCTTCTTGGAGATCAGCAACAGAGGACACCCCTGGAGTAAACAGGGACTTCTATTTAAATGTGGAGATAGCTGTTGTTGCTTCGATCAAGCACATCTTCATTATCTCTAGCTGTGATTACTATTTTTATATTCTTAGGGGAGATGTAAATAAATTTACATTGCATTAACTGTGGCTGCAAACAAATGCTTGTCTGGTCTCCTTGCTAGACTTAAAAAGAAGAAGAAAAACACACCTTTGAGCCCTGCACAAGGAGAGTCCCGCTCTCTCCAACCAGAGGCCAACAAACAGGAGAAGCCACTGGCATTCAGGGGCATATATGTCCATCATAAGCATTGATCGCCATATCCTCTCATCTCTCTTTAAAGGCATCTCTCTATTTAAATATATATTTAAAGGAGAAGATGCTGCAGATACTGAGAGCTGCTCCAATTTTCTGTGCAGCTCTGAATATTCATAGCTGGTTTTCTCTGCCTCCAAAGTTGCCCATATTACCTAATGCATACTCAGCATGGGGTAATGCATTTAAAATGCATTACCCTTTATTGAATTAGGATTTCCAGCAGCCACTAATAACAAAATTCAAATTGCTGCAGCAGACGAGGGTTTTGAGAATGCTGTGAAGGAACTGTGTTTTTACGAGAAGCCGGTAGGGCCGCCCATTGAGTGAGGGAGAGCGTGTGCGTGTGCTTGCGTAGTCATCAGGAACCTCTTGAGTCTTGACAAAATACTTCAAATAGCTAATTAGATTTGTGTTAAAATAAATCTGTCATTAAGACTCCGCACTCTGGGAGATACTCGATAAAAGATGGTCCCCGGCTCACCAGGGGCATATTATTCAAAGTACAAACTACACACACACACACACTTTGTATGTCTCCATCTCTGTGCCCCTGCAGTGGGCACAATACAATTACCACAACACAAAAGGGAGGGGGGTCTGGAAAGAACTTTTGACTATGATGGCAGGGCCTGCTTTCCTTGCCTCAGGGGTTGACTCCA
Source organism: Podarcis pityusensis (assembly GCF_964106645.2). Classification (NCBI taxonomy): domain Eukaryota; kingdom Metazoa; phylum Chordata; class Lepidosauria; order Squamata; family Lacertidae; genus Podarcis; species Podarcis pityusensis. The sequence goes on along the minus strand of NC_138033.1, from coordinate 47,524,931 downwards.
GGCTGATTGAAAGGGGGTTTTTTTCCTAGTGAGGACTAACAGGAATACCCAGTTTCTATCTGCAGCTCCACCTTTTCTGGGGAGTGGGGGTTCAGAAGGAGCTGAACACCAGCAAAGAGGCTTGGCTTGAGGTGGCTATTTTGAATTTGGTCTTTGCCGGCTCTTCAAAAAGAAGCCTGATAATCCCACTGTTCCTTGCTTGCTCGACAGGCTGTTTAATCTAATAAAGCTATTACAGCGGAATGGATTAAAGCAACATGAAGCATTAGTAATTTCGGGAGCAGTTAACGAACGTTAACACCAGCCACTGGGCTGCCTCTCTCCTAAGCAGATTGCATCGGAGACTTGAAAGGGGACCCCTCTGTTCTCAGCCTGCCAAATTTCCAGGAAAAATAGTTTCATGCTTTAAGGCAGGCGTGGGGAACCTTTTTCCAGCTTCTGGGCAACTTTCCGATAGCTATAAACCAGGGGTGGGAGGAGTCAGAAGGGAAAGTGGGTGGAGCATCAAATGTAAATCTTACCTTTGTACAAGAGCCTAGTTTCTACACACACTCACACAAAGACCTCTCTCTAGCCTCCCTCCAGGAGAGCTATCAAAAGTCACAAACACCATTCCAGTCAGGTAAAAGCACTCAAGGAGGGTGCAAAGCAGGGCCAGTGAGGCGTGTGGCCCGGCTTGCGTTCTGAGGGCCAAATGGAGAGGCCTGGAGGGCAGCATTAACCCAGGACAGAGTTGGAAATCCAGCTACCTTGGCTGTGAATGGCAAAAATCCAAAACTGTGACACAGCTGCAAAGGAGCCGTCACAAAAGACTGTGTACACATTACTCTTTCCTTTGGCTCCAGAGCACTCCTGTGTTTGAATCCGAGTACACATGATGCTAACCAGAATCCATGGGGGTGGGTTTTGGTCTTTTTTGATAAATACTCCTGTTTGATACACTTTCCCTCAAACCAGCTTCCATCTGAAGTTATAAGCCATGCTGAGGTGTTTACATCTGAGACAGCCATTTTGCCTGCACAGATGACACCACATGTGCAGATGATAGGCAGGTGAAGTCTGAGGGTACAGGCACACACCATTCACACAGCAATACACATCCAGATGGGAGAAGAAGAGGCACCCAACACAGTCACCATTTGCATGGATGGTTTACTGGTCACAGGCAACCATCTTACTCTGTGTAGCTGAACTTCACTCCCACCCAAGATCTCCCTCAAGACACCCCCCCACCCAGCAGGCTATGAAGTAGATGGAAGATGTCTCCTCCTGCTCCTCTGGTTTGGGGCATTCACCTCACAGGGCAGAAAGGTGAAAGCAAGTTTCACTTAGCAGAATTTGAGAACCTGGCACAAGATGCAAGAGGCACTGGAGCACCTAAGTCCGCTCCTAGGAGAGCCGCTGGTGTGGCGGGTGATGCACACCTATGAATGTGAACAGGAGGTGGACAAAAGGGGTTACAATCCAAAATAAAATCTGCAGCTTTTGATTTTCTGCTCCCTGGCATGTGTACGACTGCTAAGCAATTGTTGCAATTAAGAACCGACTTCTTTTGCCATTCCGCAAGCTACGGATGCAACATTCTCAAAATGCCAGCACTTTAAAAAAAATATGTCTCTGGCACTTGGAGAGAGCAAGTAGTCACGCTATTTACATTTCAAATACTCCTCAGATGTGAGTCACAGCAAATCCCTTGAGGTAAATGATATGTAGCAAACATTTGTGGATCAGGAAATGAATTTCTTCATTCAAAATAGATACCATCTTCCCCCCTTCCCTCTCCCCTTCTCAAGGCTAACTTTGATTTCTGGAACAACGGAGGCACTTTCTGATGACCCAGCAAACATCACCATGCAGATGGGAGCATTAAGGAGCCAGATCAATAGCAAAACAAATGGGTCAAAGTATGGAAAGAAGAGATGGCTGCTCATTTTTCAAAGCCCCCTGGGGTGCTGGAGACTCAGGATGCTCCAGGCGGGAGCTGGGCCCCTCGTGTGGCTTTCAGCTTTGAGTAGATTTAGCCAACGTGAAGGAGGGTTCAAAGCCAACATTGTGGTTCTTGCCCCATCTCAGAAACTACAACCAACAATCTACTGATCTTCCCTCTAAGTAGAGCTTCCATTCATAATGAAGAGTACTTATTATAACTTAAAGGCCTGTCTTAAAAAGTAAATAACAAATACACAATTTCATAAACAGTCATGAAATTCCCCAGGGAGGAAAGTCTAAGGGCTGGATCCACTAAGGGCTGGATCCACCAGCTGGAGGCCAGGGGGTGTGACATATTTGCCCCAGTGAATCAGAAGCAAAGAGTGATCAGATTGCAGCTTTGGGCAAAGGCTATTTTCCAGTAGCTGTGGCCTCGGATTTGATGGCCCAAAAGGGTCAGGGCAGGAACAAACCACCCTACTGCCTGTGACCTTTGAACCAGGGCTGCTCTGATGCCCCCCTCCCCAAGAAACAACACTCCATCACCATCCAAATTCTGGATTCAGAGATTCACAGAAAAGCAAGATTCCAAGCAGCAAAGATGAATGAACCATCTTCCTCCTGTTTTGCAAAGGGGGAAAACGCCACATATTGTGCAGCTTTCAGGAGCAAGCTGAGAGCTCTCAGTCTGAGCCACATCCGTCACCTTCGCACCTGACCAGGCAGCTGCTCCTGCAGCGAGTCTAGCAGACACTTGCAATGCTAATGGGTCAGCAGTGAGTAAAGATTTCTGCTCCTTTCCTGCAGTAATAATTCTTAGGATCTTTCTGGGGTTTTGTTTTTTGTTTTTGCCTGCACAGCGATTTATAAATTTTTAAAGCTAATGGTATAACAAACACAAACAATGATATCAGTGATTTATGGTGCATTCTGGGATAAATAAATTATGAGAGTGACAGGAAAATGAAAGTGAAGGGGCAGCCCAGCTACTTCAGAGAAGACCACCATATCCATATCCATGTTTGCAGAGGCTTCATCTCATTGGCCGTCTCAAGTTAAGGAAATTTGGAGCTTGGTCATTGGCTGGGCAGGTGGCCACCTGAGAATACACTGTCCTTGGGGCTCCTTGAGGCTTCCCTGAGATGCAAGGCTGGTCCAAGACATTTTGCTGCCTGACGCAAAAGACAAAAGGGTGCCTCCGTCCATTCCATGGAATCTTACTTCAATATCCAGGGGTCAGCAACCTTTTTCAGCCGTGGGCCGGTCCACCGTCCCTCCGACTATGTGGTGGGCCAGACTATATTTTGAGGAAAAAATTAATGAATTCCTATGCCCAACAAATAAGAGATGCATTTTAAATAAAAGGACACATTCTACTCATGTAAAAACATGCTGATTCCTGGACCATCCGCAGGCCGGATTGAAAAGCCGATTGGGCTGCATCTGGCCCCTGGGACTTAGGTTGCCTACCCCTGTGCCCCCACACTGTACCTGAGCTGAGCTAGGGGATGCAGGATATGCTGCATGGTATATACACGCACAGCTCTGTCCATTCACCACCTCCAGTATCTGCCACCCGAGGCAGCTGCCTCACTTTGCCTCAGGGTAGGGCCAGCCCACGTAGCTGAGATGGCTAGTGGGGAAGGCACTAATGATGATAACTTTCTATGTTGGATGCCTTTGGCTACAGCACAGTGCTGCCATCTCTAACAGACCAGCACAGTTTCATAAGCACAACCCCCCACTCTGTTTTAGCTGGGATACCCTCCCCTCCTCAGAAAAATAAGAGAAGCAGGCTGGGTCCCAACCCTCAGATGTTCAAGCCAGGGTCTGATGTTTTGTTTTTAATTTCATAGGCAGCATGAGGGTGCACGTCACTTTTAGAGTGCAGCACCATTCACATTGCTTCAGGTTCACGTGCAGATGCAACTGCAGCCTTAAGGATGCCATAACCCATAAAGCATTTGTGGGTGAACCATCTCTGCCCTCCTATCCACCGCTAGCAGCCACAATGGCTATGTTCTGCCCCTACGTTCAGAGGCAGTGTTCCTCTGAATACAGTTTGCTGGGAATCACAGCAGGCTGGGCTCATCCTCTGGCCTGATCCACCTGCTTCAGGGCTTATGCAGCCACAGTCAGCAGTCTGTAGAGGAACTTGCTTTAAAGGATTTGAGCCGCAAGCACTAAATTACATAAAATTTTCATATGCTAATTCACACATATAGATGCCTCTGGGCAGCTTCAGAGTCAGTCACCAGCACTGAGGGGGGAAGTGGGGGAGAGATCCAGGCCCCAGTGCAAAAGACCTCCTGAACCACACACCCCAACAGAGAGGAAGGTGGAAAAGAGAGAGGACATGCCTCCTGAGGACCCCCAGAGGAGCATTGGGTCCCTCCAGACTGGTTGGTGGTGATGTTTTTTGTAAGTGTATTCTGCAACAGTATTATTATTATTAGAATCATAGAATCATAGAGTTGGAAGAGACCACAAGGGCCATCGAGTCCAACCCCCTGCCAAGCAGGAATATTAATATTATTATTATTATTATTATTATTATTATTATTATTATTATTATCATTATTCTGCTATTCATCTGTAGGTGTCAGGGTGGTTCACAACATAAGAATACAAGATGGAAAACACAAAATGCATAATAAAAAACGAACAAAAACAACCCAATAACCCCGTCCCCCCACACTAAGTTGAATCTCACTTCAACACTATGGGGCAGCATCTTTTACTGCATCTGAAAGCAACCAGCTACCTTAGGGAACAGCCATAGCCGTGTCCTCGCTCCACTGTCAGCGGCGGAGGACACCGCTCAGGCGCCTGGGATAAAGCGAGCCACCCATAGGGGCCGGGCACACCGCGGGGCCTCCGGAGTCTGCCTTCCTCCTCCCACTCAGCTGCCCTACAGCTGGGGGGAGGCAGCAGGCGGACCATTTGGGCAGTGTGGAGCCTGCACATGCCCAAACCACTGCATCTCTCCCAGGAGAGACGCATGGTTCAGGCGCACTGCAGGCCCCGTGGTGAATGCCACCTGGCATTTTGTCACCCCTCTCAGTGACACCTGGGCGACCCGCCCCCACCGCACCCCCCTTCCTCTGCCTCTGGCAACTGTGTGCCCACAGCATCCAATGCCAGATGTGACTTCCTAACATTGGCGCTACCCCTGCATCTTAGGGAAATGGAGTTTCAGAGGCACAGAAGACCCAGTCCCTAGTCACCACCTGCCTGTAGATAAGAGTGAATGGTCAGGTTCACAGGGTAAAAGGCAGGCCTTGCCTAGGCCATTTAAGGCTTCACAGGTTAAAGCCAGCACTTTGAATTTCATGGATGCAACAGTGGAGGGTTTATACTGGACTGACCCCACAGCATTCTGTTTACCAGTTATTCTGCAATGCTTCCTCAGTGTTGATGCATCACTGCCAACTGGAGGGGCGCTCCTATAGGGTTGCGATGTGCCCTCTTTTTCCAGGACACACCCTCTTTTTCAGGGTAATATTTGGGGCAAATTGCATTCATTGGCTTTGAATGGCCATCATAGCGTCGTCTTTTTTGCTCTCCAGTATATGGCAACCCTATAGTGCCACAAAAGTGGGACAAAAACAATCAGACCTGCAACATTTGCTGTATGAAAAGGTACAGGATTTCAGCAGGAAGTTATAAGACATGCACAGTTTGGAAACGAGGCAGTGTGTCCACACTGCTCCCCAAAACCTTTGCAGGCACAAACAGGATTGAAAACAGGATTGTGTATGTACCCACTCCAATACCACCATGAGCACAATGATAATCATGAATGCCTAAGGAAGAGGATATCTGGAGGGGTCCAGGGATGCTCTTGTAGCTCTTGCTCTTATCCTCCTCTTGCGGCAGGAGAGCATTTCCCCAAGGGGCAACCTGCAAGCGTGTTTTCCCCCTCAATACATTTTAGGCCCCCTTTCCTCCCCCTGCATCACTTCCGCTGGCAACTTCAACACTTCATCTTTTCCTCACTG